>NC_057419.1:99714671-99747190 GCF_019320065.1 Cervus canadensis
GAAGACCCAGAGGAATCGGTGAGAAGGAGATGGAGGGGGGATCGGGATTGGGGAGATACATGTAAAATCCTGGCTGATTCATATCAATGTATGACAAAACCCACTGGAAAAAAAAAATAATAATAAAATAGTAATTCAAAAAAAAAAAAAAAAAGAAACAAACACATGCTGTGTGTAATAAATACATCAGTAGTTTCCAAAATAAAAGAAAAAAAAAAAGAAATAACTTCTCTAAAATCTTGAAAAATATTGCATTAGTTTTCCCAAGTCATCATTCAGTTCAGTTCAGTCACTCAGTCGTGTCCGACTCTTTGTGACCCCATGGACTGCAGCATGCCAGGCTTCCCTGTCCATCACCAAATCCCAGAGCTTGCTCAAACTCATGTCCATCGAGTTGGTGATGGCCATCCAACCATCTCATCCTCTGCTGTCCCCTTCTCCTCCTGCCTTCAATCTTTCCCAGCATCAGGGTCTTTTCCAATGGGTCAGTTCTTCCCATCAGGTGGACAAAGTATTGGAATTTCAGCTTCAGCATCAGTCCTTCCAATGAATATTCAGGACTGATTTCTTTTAGGATGGACTGGTTGGATCTCCTTTTAGTCCAACAAAATCACAAGAGTCTTCTCCAATACCACAGTTCAAAAGCATCAGTTCTTCAGCACTCAGCCTTCTTTATGGCCCAACTCTCACATTCATACATGACTACTGGAAAAACCATAGCTTTGACTAGATGGAACTTTGTTGGCAAAGTAATGTCTCTGCTTTTTAATATGCTGTCTAGGTTGGTCATAGCTTTTATTCCAAGGAGCAAGTGTCTTTTAATTTCATGGATGTAGTCACCATCTGCTATGATTTTGGAGCCCAAGAAAATAAAGTCTGTCACTGTTTCTGTTGTTTCCCCATCTATTTGCCATGAAGTGATAGGACTGGATGCCATAATCCTAGTTTTTTGAATGTTTAGTTTTAGCTGAGCTTTTTCACTCTCCTCTTTCACTTTCTTCAAGAGGCTCTTTAGTTCTCCTTTGCTTTCTGCCATAAGGGTGGTGTTATCTGCATATCTGAGGTTATTGATATTTCTCCCAGCAATCTTCATTCCAGCTTGTGCTTTATCCAGCCCAGTATTTCGCATGATGTACTCTGCGTATATGTTAAATAAGCAGGGTGACAATATACAGCCTTGACATACTCCTTTCCCAATTTGGAACCAGTCCACTGTTACATGTCCTATTCTAACTGTTGCTTCTAGACCTGCATACAGATTTCTCAGGAGGCATGTAAGGTGGTCTGGTATTCCCATCTCTTTAGAATTTCCCAAAGTTTGTTGTGATCCACAAAGTCAAAGGCTTTAGCATAGTCAATGAAGCAGATGTTTTTCTGGAACTTTCTTGCTTTTTCTATGATCCAATGGAAATTGGCAATTTGATCTCTGGTTCCTCTGCCATTTCTAAATCCAGCTTGAACATCTGGAAGTTCATGGTTCACAAACTGTTGAAGCCTGACTTGGAGAATTTTGAGCATTACTTTGCTAGCATTTGAGAGATGAGTGCAATTGTGCAGTAGTTTGAAAATTCTTTGGCATTACCTTTCTTTGGGATTGGAATGAAAACTGACCTTTTCCAGTCCTGTGGCCACTGCTGAGTTTTCCAAATTTGCTGGCATATTGAGTACAGCACTTTCACAGCATCATCTTTTAGGATTTGAAATAGCACAACTGGAATTCTATCACGTCCACTAGCTTTATTTGTTGTGATGCTTCCTAAGACCCACTTGACTTCACATTCCTGGATGTCTGGATTGTCTTGACTTCACAATCCTGGTGAGTGATCACACCATCATAGTTATCTGGGTCGTGATGATCTTTTTTGTATAGTTCTGTGTATTTTTGCCACGTTTTCTTAATATCTTCTGCTTCTGTTAGGTCCATACCATTTCTGTCCTTTATTGTTCTCATCTTAAGACCATACTAATTCATTTCTTCACTCAACCAATGTTCAATCACTCGGTCGTGTCTGACTCTTTGTGACGCCATGGATTGCAGCATGCCAGGCTTCCCTGTCATTTACCATCTCCCAGAGCTGGCTCAAACATGTCCATCAAGTTGGTGATGCCATCCAGCCATCTCATCCTCTGTCAGCCCCTTCTCCTCCTGCCCTTAATCTTTTCTAGCATCAGGGTCTTTTTCAAGGAGTCAGCTCTTCAAATCAGATGGCCAAAGTATTGGAGCTTCAGCTTCAGCATCAGTCCTTTGAGTGAATATTCAGGGTTTATTTCCTTTAGGATTGACTGGTTTGATCTTGGTAAAGAGGCAGGAAGGGGCCTTGCATACCAGAGTCAACAGTTTGGACTTATCTGTAAGACCGCATTATGTCACCAGAAGGTTTTAATTAGAGAAGTGATTTGTGTTGTAGAAGTACCACTCTGGAAGCAATGTGGAGAAAGAATAAAAGAGAAGCAATAACACAGTACAGATTATAGCAAAGTGTCTGTAAGGATTGCTGAAGGAAGTAGTAGAAGGCACACTGAGACATACATAGAATTCAGAATCAACAGTTGATTGCCTATGAGCCATGACTGGAGGTGGGGATGCAGGAGATGTTCATATATAGGGATAAGTGGTGGTTGATGTATTTACAACTTAGGAAGTCTTCACATAAACAGGAAAAGAAAGGAGAGAGGAGAATTTCACCAAACCAAATCAATGAAATGAGAAAAAGGAGAGAACAGATGGTCAGGAGATAGAGATGAAGAGGCAAAGCTTTCAATAAGATCAAAGATCAAAAGTGTAGAGGAAATAGGAAAATGAGAGAGCTAAGAGAATAACTAGGAGGTTGTGATCTGGGATATTTTAATTTATGCTGTCAGAAATAGAGAAAGTATTTTCAGGTGAAAAATAAACCTAGAATGGGTCTGTGGGAGAGCGTAGCTAGTATGGGCTGGAGGTGTTCACTAGAGATGAGAAGGCCAAATTGCTTGGTGGTCGATGTGGAGGTTGACATCATCTGGAAGATGGTAAGATGGGGCAGAGAGTAAGACCATGAGCCAGACGACCAAGTCCTCCATACAACTGAATAACTAGGAGGGCAGTAGATGATAGCACAAAGAAGCATAGAAGATGACACAGAAGAATGGCATGAACCTCAAAAAGGTAGATATAATTTGCCTTAGAAGCAGCATAAGAGTGAAAAATACCTATCTCTCATCCAGCCCTAAGGTACATGGTGTGTGAGAGAACAAAGTCTTCACTGGAGAAGACTTCAGGAAAGCTGTGTTTTTAGTGAATAACCTGGGTACACTTAAAGCCTGAACATGAAGGGATCATTCAGAGAAGATGACATAATGGAGATATCCTAGGTTCTCTACTCTGTTCAACTGATATATTCATCTATCCTTCTGCTAGAACTTCACTGTCTTATTATAGCTTTATAATGATATTTGCAGAGCAAATCCTTTCACTATCCTATTTAGAAATATCTTGATTATTTTGGGGCTTTTGCTTTTCTACATAAATTTTAAAGTTAGATTGACAAATTCTACAAAATAAAACTTGTTAAAATGTTTACTGTAAAAGTATTGAATTATCAATGTTAGAGTATTGACATATTTATAATATTTAATCTGTCCATCCATGAATATGATATCTGTATTTGTTTCAGACTTGTTTCATGCCTTCCAATAAAGTTCTATCATTTTATCTGTGTAAGTCTTCTACATTTTATATTAAAGTTGTTCCTAGGCACTTCACATGTTTTAATATCACTGCAATATTTAATTTTTAATCATAATTTCTAAATATTTTTGAGCCAACATTGTTATCTTTTTCCTAACTTCTCGGAGGAAATGCTTAGTTCATTAATTTTCAGACTTTCTTCCTTTTTATTTGAAAGATGCTGCTTTAACTGTATCTCACAAAATTTTTTGGCCTTGTGGCATGTGGTAGTTACCCTACCAGGATTTGAATCCATGTCCCCTGCATTGGAAATAAAGCATCATAACCACTGGACCACTAGGGAAGTCCCATGTATCTCACAAATTTTATTATTTGATATTTTCATTTTTTCACTTCAAATTATTTTCAAATTCCTGTTATGATTTCTTCTTTTATCTATGGATTATTTTAAATTGACTATTCAAATATGTGGAGATTTTTCTGGTTAATGCCTGTTACTGATCTCTAGCTTAATTCCACTGTGGTCAGAGAAACTGCTCTGTGTTGTTTCAATCCTTTGCAATTTGTTGAGACTTGCTTTCTGGACATACTATGGCCAATTTTTGTAAATGTTGCACATGTTCTGGGAAAAACTGTACTTTCAAATTGTTTGATAGATAATAGGCATAGATGAAGATGGAGATGTAATTACAGATATAGGTATAGAAATAGATATTTAGATATGAGTGCATACAGCTATATGTCTCCATTAAGTCAAGTTTGTTAATCACTTTTTTCATATCTTCTATATATTTACTGATTTTTTTTTCTGCTTGTTGTAACAATTACAAAGAGAGATATAATAAAATATCCAACTATGATTGGTCATTTCTCCTAATAATTATGTCAATTTTTGCTCTTGTGTTTTTAGGCCACATCATTAGGTGGCAGAAATATTTTAAGACTGCCAGGATAAACACATACATGTTCATCAATAGAGGAATGGATAAATAAGACGTGGTACATATATACAATGGAGTATTACTTTGTAGTAAAAGAGAATGAAATAATGCCACTTACAGCAACATGGATGGACCTAGAGATTGCCATACTGAGTGAAGTAAGTCACACACAGAGAGACAAATATCATATGATATCACTTATATGTGGAACCTAAACAAAATAGTACAAATGAACTTATTTACAAAACAGAAACAGATTCACAGATGTAGAAAACAATCTTATGGTTACCAGGGGGAAAGAGGGAGAGGGATAAATTGGGAGATTGGAACTGACATATAAACACTACTATATATAAAATAGGTAAGTAATTTTCTCCTGGCCTTTTCCTTCTCCAGAGCAACCACCCCATCTGATTCCTGCAGGCTGCTGCTGCTGCTGCTAAGTCGCTTCAGTCGTGTCCGACTCTTAGCGACCCCATGGACTGCAGCCTAACAGGCTCCTCCATCCATGGGATTCTCCAGGCAAGAGTATTGGAGTGGGTTGCCATTGCCTTCTCTTCCTGCAGGCTAATCCTCTCCTAATCAGTTCTTTGATTCTTATGGCACAGTACCTTGTCTACCCTCCTTCTTTGCACATAGTATCTGTAGTTTTTCTCTTTCTTACTTCCATCCCAGAATACCTAGTGCTGGACGGAATAAACAGCAGAAGCTTGCAAAGGGTTTGTTTGTTTGTTTGGTCCCTCAAAATTATATGAACCCAAATGCTCTGTCTTTTTTTTTTATTCTTAGATGACCAAACTGGACCAAGTTCATCCTTTTATAGAAGAAAATCCCAAATGAGCTGCAGAGCAGGTTATGAACAAGCCTTTTAATTGGATGCCAATGATGTAATGATACTCATTACAGTCACGGGTCTGGGTGTTCTTCACACTCCTTGCATGTATAATTTCTATTGCACAATTGCAAGAATATTTCTCAGAGATTGCCACCTTTCTCAGGTGATTTGAGTTTTCAGTATTTAGTGCTTTGCTTTTTAACACTCAGTAAACATCCCAACAGTGCTCAGAAATATCCATTGTCTTCTATTTCTTCTTCCTCATCCTGAATTCCCAGCGATTTTCTCTATGTGTGTGGGTCACTGCTTTTCCCTTGGATCCACTAAAGCAATCATAACAATGTCCATACCCTCAAGTAACTTACATTCTAGTGGAGAGAGACAGATGATGCACACGCACATGTGCACACACACACACACACACACACACACACAAATCAAATATGCAAGATGACTTCAAAGAGTGATGAATGCTCTGCAGAAAATCAAGAGAGCAATGACATAGAGAGTGAAGATGGGTTAATGTTAGATTTCAAGAAGATGACTGGCTTGAAGTAGAAATTTGAACTATGCACCTATCTAAAGGATGAGTATTCTACATAGTGTAAGTGCTCAATCACTTTAGTTGTGTCTGACTCTTGGCGACCCCATGGACTGTAGCCCACCAGGCTCCTCTGTCCATGGAATTCTCCAGGTAAGAATACTGGAGTGGGTTGCCATGCCCTCGTCCAGGGGATCTTCCCAACCCATTGGTTGAACCTACATCTCTTTTGTCTCCTGCATTGGCAGAAGGGTTCTTTACCACTATCGCCACCTGGGAAGCCCCATTCTAGGTAGAGGGAACAGCAAACACCAGACCCTGAGGCAGCAGTGTGCTCGGTGTGTTCAAGAAACAGCAAGACAGCAAGTAGAGCTTCAGTGAAGTGAGACAGAGGAGAGCAGAAGAAAACCTTGGGAGTTTGACTTTTGTTGCAAGTAGCACAGGAAGCCATTGGGGACTTTTGAGCCATTGGGGAGTCATAGGATCTGGTTCCATCTTTTAAACATTTCCTGTAGCTTCCTTGTAGAGGGTAGATGGACTTCCCTGGAAGCTCAACTGGTAAAGAATCCACCTACAATGTAGGAGACCCCGGTTTGATTCCTGGATTGGGAAGATCCCCTGGAGAAGGGATAGGCTACTCCAGTATTCTGGGGCTTCCTTGGTGGCTCAGATGCTAAAGAATCCACCTGCAATGCATCAGACCTGGGTTCAGTCCTTGAGTTGGAAAGATCCCGTAGAGGAGGGCATGGCAACCCACTCCAGTATTCTGGCCTGGAGAATCCCTATGGACAGAGGAGCCTGGCGGGCTATAGTCCATGGGGTCACAAAGAGTCAGACATGACTGAGCGACTAAGCACAGCACAGCACAAAGGGTAGAATGTAGAGTTATGTTACAGATAGCAGAAACCACTTTAACTCATTTAAAAGGGTTTACAATTGGGTACTTACAAAGTTGTTGAAAAAATCATAATTTATTGATACTCTGTGTTGAATGTTCAGAACATTTTCACTTAATAGCACATAATTGGCACATCAGGAAGGCGGAGAATCAGGAAGACACTGCTCCAGTAGCTGCCTCCAGGACCACACCATCTCTGCTCAGAGCATCAAAAATCTTGACCTTATTGCCTCATTCTCTTCCTAAATACAGTGGCTACATTATGACCTGTCTTTTGATGCCCACAAAACTAGGAACTGCACCTTGAGAGGTCTGTTACTGCTCATACAAAAGAAGCAAAAGCTTCCAAGACTGTGCTCACTAGCAAAAACTAGAAATCACAGAAGCATGAATGCTACCCACTCAGCATTCCAAATTGCATTAAGTTTCATCTGCTTGGCAGTGACTAGGTCACCAGGGATTTCGGGAAATATAAGCTTTAGCATTCTGACCTCTATCATTTAGTAAGATATGCTTTGATTGGGGTTATAATGAAGTCAAATGAGCTAATGTATGATATTTGCCACAGGAGACAAGATCAGAAATAAGGGAGCCAGTTAGAGGCTGTTCTAGTAGTTCACCTGAAAGAGGATGATGATGACTTGCACCAGAGTAAAAAAGGTAAAGGTTTTGAAAGATGGTTGGATTTAATATTGTACTCTGAAAATAGTACTTGTTTATAGATTGGGGCAGGAATGATGAAAAAGATATAAAAGAGCGGACATTAAGACTTCTAGCCATCCCTGCCTCAGCTACCCTTGAGAACCTTTCCTAAATAATTAAGCCTGGTTTAGGAGACCCTCTTAGGTATATCAAAGCATTACACAGTGTTGGAATCCCTTGTTTTATCATCTGTATTTCTACCAAATTTCCACTTCCCCGCCAGCAGAGCATGTGTCTGATTGTGAATGGCACAGTGCCTGGCACATTGAGCAATCTCAATAAATACCATCCTAAGAATAGATGAAAGAGATGAGTGAACTAATTCATAAAAACACAAAAACTACCAAAACTGACTCAAGAATAAATAGAAAATCTGAACATACCTGTAACAAGTAAAGAGGTTGAACCAGTAATTAAAACAAAGAAACACCCAGGACCAATTAGCTTGACTGGGGAATTCTACCAAGTATTTAAAGAATTAACACTAATCTTTTTCAAACTCTTCCAAAAAATAGAAAACTATGAAGTACTGCTTAATTCATTTTATGAGTCAGCATTACCATAATACCAATGCCAGACAAGAAAAGAAAACTATGCTCTATCCCTTATGAACATACATGCAAAAATCTTCAACAAAATCTTAGCAAACTGAATCCAGCAGCACATTAAAAGGACTATAATCATGACCAAGTGGAATTTGTCCCAGAAATTCAAGGGTGGATCCTCAATGAGTTATATGTAGATTTATCATATGAATCAGCAACTCCACTCCTGAGCATACCTAAGAGAATTAAAAAAAAAAAATGTTTTCACAAGGTGTGTACAAGCTGAAAAGGTACACACAAATACTCACAGCAGCACTTTTAACACTAACCAAAAAGTGGACACCACCCAAATGTCCATCAATAGATGAATGGAGAGACAAATGAAGTATATCTACACAATGGAATATTATTCAGCATTGAAAAGGAATGGAGTACAGATACATGCAACAAAATGGATGAACCTTCAGAACATACTAATTGAAAAAAAGAGTCACAAAGGATACATGTTGTATGATTCTCTTCATACGAAATGTCTATGGTAGACAAATCCATAGAATCAGAAATCAGTTTAGTGACTAAAAGGGCCAGGGAGCAGGGAGGAAGAGTGAGGAGTGACTATTAATGGGTATAGGGTCTCCTTTAGGAGTGATCAAAATGTCTTGTAACTAAATAGAGAGATGATTACAGAACACTTTGAATATATTAAAATCCATTGAATTATACACTTTAAAAGAGTGAGTTGCATGGTATGTCAAATCTTTAAAAAGCTACTATTTTTAAAAAAAGAAAATGATGGATAAAAGAATATCATGTCACCATGAGTCCATCTATTCAGAGGCCTGATGAATTTCTCAGTACTAATGTGCCATTAAGAGTTCTCACTGATTGCCAAGAGTTCTCACTGATTGCCAAGTTCTCACTGGTTGCTGCATGGGGTTACAATCTTTACAGTAGTCAAAAACTGAAATTCAACTCCATTTGAGGGGCATGGAATCCAGGCTTATTCAAGCCAAGAAACACTGTGTTGGGCTGAACTTCTTTACTCTCTAGCAGAGGATTTAGTCCTTTAAAGTATACTACACCTCATTATACCAAACAAGAAATGAAAAGATCCTGTGCTTTGTCTTTGTGCTTCATTGTGAACTATAGCCATATTCACAGAGATATCTGAGATGATGTTGCTAACAGTGGGGTATAAACACTAAAGCTCTGCTATAGAAACTGCCGTGAAAGAGCTTCTAGAAAATAAAGGTGAAGCATCAGTTAGTTCAACATGGATTGGGAATTTTGAACAAAATCAAATTTGAAACATTTAAATTGTATAACAATCAAACACCAAATGAAATCATGAGAAATTCCAGGGCAATGTGATAAGTCTTATGTGACTCAGGCTTTTGATAACCCTACTGGATAAACCAGCAACTGTGTCACAGGACCCCAAATAAAACCTATGATGTGTGGTCAGTGGCTTTGTAAATTGCCACATCTAAATTAGGAGGTAAATGAGTAGTTTAAAAACGAACTGTGATTCATTGAGCTTATTAGTTTTTTACTTGAGATTCCAAACTCTTCCTGGATACTGGTCCATGTAGGCCTTTTCTTCTGAGATCCAGAAGCTTCAGACTGGGGCAAATACATTTGGGACACATCTCAGGCACCGATTCCCCTGGCCTGCATTCTGCAGTCCTTCTATACATGTGTTGCTGCCCCTACTGGAGTCACATAGCTCATCTTAAGAACTATGGATATAGTTAGTCAGCTCCAGAGACACGTTTTTCCTTCCCTTCATCCCACCTAACTCCAGAAGATCTCCCATTGCTGACATGTTAAACATGTGCTTGGCCATTAGGTATTTTCCATGTATTCATTCACTTTTTCCCTATGAGGAAGTCCTATTATCCCCACTTTGGAGATGAGGAAACTGAGGCACAAAGAAATTAGATAGCTTGCTTAAGATAACACAGCTAGTGAGTGTCAGGGCTGAGATTCAAACCCAGGCAGTCTGGCTTCAGAGCCCAACTCCATCATATCCTCTCCACTCCTGGCTGAAAAACAGTAGCTCAATTACAGGGCTGTTGTGAGGATTAAATTATTATTGTTAGTCCTCTGTAGTAGAGTGGCCCTTTCTGTCCAGTGGGCCTGAATTGGGAGTACATTTTGCAAATTAAGGTCCAGACATTCTGGAACAAGCATTTCCATTTATTTTAATAAGCCTAACAGAACCTAAGGTGAAGTTCTGCATAAACAGAGTTCCATAATAATGCATTTCATTAGAAAGAAGCTCTCTTAACATGTTTACATTTAATGGAACACAAGAAGGGTCACTTTGACTTCATTTTCAAAGCTGACTCCTGAGTAACATCTACAGGTTCTCAAAAAAGCTTTCATGGACCTAATAACTTGTGGGAAAAGGTTATACACTTGAATATGTGCACACCCTGTTCTAAAAGCCTTTTCTTCCACTTTAGTAGTGTTGATGTTAGGAAGCGTAGCCTTGGTCAGTGTTCATCCGGAAGGCATCTTGGTCCTTCCTACTCCATCCCAACTCAATAGGCTCCACCAGAGAGAAACAAGTCTAGAGGAACCAATTCACTGTAATGGGCAATGTTCCCATAAACAACATCAGGAACATGAAAGCTGTCAGAAATACTGCAATGGGTTCCTGTCATTGTTTTATGGAAATTCATGCACCCAAGTAAATACCATACTCACCTCTGGTTTCTATCTTCTGTAAATTTAAAGGATTAAATGAATGCAATATGCTCACATCCTGAAGAGCAAACTAGAGAATGGCTCAATTCTTAAAAACCCCATAATCCCCAAGTACAAACCAAAGGCTTAAGATAGTCAAGCCCAGAAGCTAAGAAATGAATCAAATAAATAGTTTAACAAACCTTTCCCTTGGGTTTGACATTTTCTAAAAGAGAGAAAAGGGTGCCATGGGCTCTAATGTGGCTCCTTCTTGATTAATTAAGAACACTTAGGCAACATTCAGTGGAATCGATCATTTCTAGCCTGAATGCCTTTTTTTTTTTCCCCACTCAGACTTCTACATTGTCAATTAGCACCTAAAATGAGTTATGTAATTTGTGCTTTTAGGATGTCAGGCATTAAATTATTTTTCAGTACAACCCACACAAATCCTGATTGGGCTTATTTGTTTATTTGTTAAATGAGGTAGGGATTCAGGGGAGAAAACACAGTGGGCAAAAAATGTCTTTTAAATTAGAAGAGATATGGAGAGAATATAGCTAATGATGAGAGGAGGGAAGCTTACAGACTTTTAAGGAGGATAAGCCACACACAGAGAGCTCTAATACAAGGGACAGTGTGATCAGGGCACAAAGTTAGAGCCCTCATGGGTGCTTTGTGGGAGAAGGTATGTGGTCTTAGGTTTAAAAGATAAGTTGGATTTAGGCAAATGAAGTTGGCAAACTGAATATTCACCAAAAGGGAGTCTGTTGCTTAAGAAAAGGCCAGTAGCCCCTTTGGATGGGAGCTAGGTGCACATGTCAGGAAGGAGGGGGAGGAGAGAGCTATAAGGGTCAGTTGGAATCAGATAGTAAATGGTTTGAATACAGAATGGATTAAAGTCAGAGCAAATACTGAAGGGGAAAACCAATTAGAAGACAACTGCAAGAGTCCAAGTCAGACAAGAAGGCAGGAACTAGAGGTGGGAGCCATGATCTGAGGAGGGCACTGTGGGGAAAAGTATCATGGAGATTGTTTCAAAGCTTAAACTGAATGAGAGATGGTGAGTCACCCAGAAAAGCCACGACAACCAATAAATACTCTTTCCTTGTACCAGCTCCTGAAATCTTCTCCCAAAACAGGAGTCAATTACGATAAAATTGCAAAGGAGTAAATGAGAGATTAGTATGGAAAGCCCCAGTTGACTGAGTCAAGGAATAAAATGAACATGCAGTCGCTTCAGGGGCTTATTTGATTATTGGGCAAGATGCCAGATGTGCAGCAGCAGGCATCACAGCTGGCGATGTACTCTCAAATTTGAGACAGCACCAGTTCCCCTGAGCACTGCTGTACACACACACAAGTCCTTGGATAGCATGTACTCACATACTTAGGCTAATTGCTCCAAAAAGACCCTATCTGGACATGAGCACTCTACATCAGGAGAATGGTCTCAGTATATACCCTTATGTCTACACTTCTAATCCTTGGAAAGTTTTGAATTATAAAACTAATAAATGGAAAAGATTTCAATGTTTTCATCTGGTCCAACCATTACTATTCTCTCCATAATATTTTTAAGAGGCAGTCATGTAGTCTGTCCTTGAACATCTTCCAGCGATGGGGAGCTCATCCCATCATTTGCTTACCCTGAATGAATGTGGTTGTGCTTGGTATTCAGTCACCAAGTTGTGTCCAACTCTATTGCGACACCATGGACTGTAGACCGCCAGGTTCCTCTGTCCATGGGATTTCCCAGGCAAGAATACTGGAGTGGGTTACCATTTCCTCCTCCAGGGGATCTTCCTGACCCAGGGATGGAACCCAAGTCTCCTGCATTGGCAGGCGAATTCTCTACCACTGAGCCACCAGAGAAGCCCTGAGTAGTATACCTCTTTCATCCACTCTAACAATTGTTGTGTCAATAATTTCTCTAGGTGCTTTACCGTGTTGATCTCACTTAAGCCCCACTTAATCCTCAAATTTTACAGATGAAAAGTCTGAGGATCAGATAGAGACTGTGACTTGTCCAAAGTCATACAGATGGTGACTGGCAGAACTGGGATTCAAGTCCCTGCCTGACTCTGATGCTCCTTCCATCAGAGCTAAGTTTAAACCAAAATCCATCTGCCTCTAAATCCCACCCCCTGACAGAATTACAGCATCCTTTCTTGGAAAGAGGATGCATTCTTTGAGGTATGGGTATAGAAGCACATATTCTGGATTCCTTTCATCAAAATGAAACCCAAAAAAACCATAGAGCAAAGCCTGTTCCCCAACATGTGGCACTTAGACTTCTCTCTCAGCTGTCACCTTTGAGCCTTCTAACCAATACATATGATAGCCACTTCCAAGTCCTCATGTTCTGGGAACTCCAACTGCAGAAAAAAATTTTTTCCTGTGTTCATTTCCGGGATGCTTCCTTCAACAGATATCTCTTGAGTTCTCACTCTAAAGCAGACTCTGAACTGGTTCCAGACAGCCACAAGATGAATCAGAAACAGTTGCCAGACTGTAGGAACTCCCAGTCCATCCAGGAAGAGAGATGAGAGGCAAAGATACCAATACAAGAGGGAAGTGTTGGTCTAGAGGACTGTCTTTTAAATTCTTATTTATTTTTAATTGGAGGATAATTGCTTTACAATATTGTGTTGGTTTGTGCCGTATATCAACATGAATCAGCCATAGGTATACATATGCTTCCCCCTTCCTGTTGAAGGTACCCCTTGGAACCTGAAGGAAAGAGTCACTATCTCTGCCCAGCCAGTTGGAAAAAGCTTCATAACAGCTGAACTGAGTCTTAAAAGATGAGTAAGAATTATGTGCCCTGCACAACTCCAGGAGTTGCCTATTAACTGTTTGTACAGGATCACCATTTCTCAACCCCTGGGAACAGGAGCAAATGTACCCAAGGCCAGACAGCAGCAGCCCTGCTAAGGTACAGGGTAGTTGGTGGCCGCTAGGACCCTGGTGTAGAAGTTTATCCATTTGTGCTCTAAAACCTCCTATATCAGAAGGATCTTTGCTCCCTTGCTTATCAAACCCCTCTGTTTTGCTTGTGGAGTTGAAGGGTTTTTTTCATGTCAGCCTGGCGCCCAATTAGATAAACAGATTCATTCAACAATTAGACCAAAAGAGCTGAGGACCTCTGGTGGGTAGTAGTGGTAATGACAGCAGTCTTTCCAGAATGAGATTATGAGAAATCTGATGGGGCTGAAGAATTAGGTGAGGTGAAGACCCACAGTTCGGAAGTTAGCGAGGTCAGAGGCTCCCCTCTGACTATATTGTTCCATTATATACATTATTATCACCCCCACATTTCAGATGAGAGAACTAAGATTCAGAGGCAGTGACACATGCCTAGGTAGCTGATGATGGAACTCCAATCTAAATCTTCAGATTTTTAGTCAAATCCTTTTTAGCACATATGCTACAACTAGTTCCGGGGAGGGGCCGAGCCCTTTGAGTAGGTGGCTCATTCTTCCTATACCTCCTCTTCCATGCTAAGGGAGTAAGATACTGCTGGAACATGCTATATATCAAAAATCAAGTTTCTGCAGACTGTGGAGGGAAAGCAGTGACATACGCAAATTGTAAATTCCCAGCAAAAGTGAAGAGAACGCCTGCAAACTCAGAATCAAAATTCTAGCAACTTCTCTCTTAATGACATTTGATAAAAATTGGTGTTGACATATTTGCATGCCACAAATGAAGTAGGTTTACATCTTCGTTGTTGGACAACTTTCTGATTGGCTTGGGGTGAGGCAACAGAGAAAGCTTTCTAGCTCTCACAAGATTTTCTCTTGGAGAAATTGTTTTCTAGGGAGGAGGCTCAAGAGGGTATATAAGAATGTTTGTCCCTCAAATAGAAGAAATACATAAAGGAGTCTATGCAAAAACACTTGAAATTCCTCTCAGAAGACCTTACCAACAGATGTTTTTCAGCTTTGGTTTTTGGAAGAGAATTTTAGAAGTGTAGGAGACCACAGAAACTCTGATGACCCTATATGGCCATCCCAGACAGGTGGCCAGTCAACCAGCCATTATATGAACAGCTCTAGTAACAGGTCAGGAAACCCCTACAGGAATTCAACAGCAGTCCAGCTAGACAGTGAGTGAAGCACATGGTCAAGACTGAAGGTTTTAATAAGGCGTCCTGGGAAGCACAGATTAATTATTTTATATATTTTTCCTTAGAAACAGAGTGAAAGTTTGGGAGAGGGTAAGCAAAAGGAAGCCTTTCTGTGAAGATTCACTTTTATTCAGCTTACTCTTAGAAGACCTTATATAAGCACATTTCTCGAGCCTTTGAAATAAGCTGCAACCAGCATTTTAGACCCATGGAGAACTCTTGCTTCTTTCATGGCCCATGAGACAAGAAATACATACTTATAGGAAGATGGCCTTTCAAGCATGACAACTGTGAAGCTCCCACATGTCAGGTTGCTCTAAATAATCCAATTTTTAACAAATATATTTTGTTAATTGGGAATAAAATGGGCAATATCTTTATTAATTTTTTTTCATGGAAAATTTGAGTCAAATGCATTTTGAAGGCCAGGATTTGGCATCCCATCATCTTGTTTCAATCTCTTTTACTTGTGCCCTTGATTAGGACCTCACCTCCCTCTTGAACTATTATCATAGTTTTCTTTGTCTCTGATTTTATGTACTTTCACTATGGTGCCTCTAATGGATCCAAATTTTCAGCCATCATCTTCTTTCACATTTCTCTTTCCTCTCTTTCCAGGACATCAATTAAGTGTATGTTAGATCTCACTCTATTCCTTATGTCTCTGATCTATCTTTTTCTCTTTTACACATAATTTGTTTCTCCAGGCATAGTTGTGGACAGTGTCCTGTAACCTATCTCCAGTTCAATAACTCTCTCTTCAGTTGCATTTTGCCTTCTGTTAAACCCATCTAGCCATTAAATTCTCAATTTTTATTAGTATATTTTTTTAGTTCTGGTTCTATTTGATCCTTTCCCAAATTGTCTATATGACATTTTCTGTTCCCCGAAGATATTTTCAAGCTTTTATTTTTTTGAAATATGATCAATTAGTTACTATAGCGTGTCTTGTAATTCTAATGTCTAAAATCTTTGTGAATTTGTTTTTGTCATCTATTCTTTTCTACTCTCTGTAACTCACAGTACATATTTTTCTTTGTATGCCTAGTTACTTCTGACTATGTGCTGACATATTATTGAAAAATTATTTGTAACAATGATTTCAGGCCTAGGATGACAGTACCTCCCCATAGAAAGCATTTTCATTTGCTTCTGACAAATGCCTGGGGATGCTACCTGTCCAACACTACTTTAATCCAAATTCAGAGCTTCACGGAACATCACAATGATGAATATATAGACTACAAGTCTATGCAAGGGCTGGTTACTGCTAGTTCACCATTATCCTGAACAGGTTAGAGTCTCAGTTTAAAGTGGTAGGAAGGTTTACCACATTTCCCACTTGTTTGGGCCTTGGACTTCAACTTTTATCCCTTTTTCTCATGAGGGCACCACAACCAGAGCTCAGTCTCACAACTCCCTTATGACTCATCAAGTGCCCTCAGGGCAAAATGACTTTTCTTGCCAGACTTCCCTTTCTGGGTTCTTTTCTTCTTCTAGATTTTAGCCTCACTATTTTGGGGTGTTTTTTTGTTTTGTTTTGTTTTAGCTTTTTTGAGATATTATTGACATATGTAAGTTTAATGTGTATGACATGGGGATTTGACACATGTATATACTGTGAAATGATTACCACAATAAGGTTAGTTAATATCTCCATGGTGGTTCAGATTGTAAAGAATCTGCCTGAAATGCAGGAGACCTGAGTTCAATCCCTGGGTTGGGAAGATCCCCTGGAGAAAGAAATGGCAACCTACTTCAGTATTCTTGCCTGAAAAATTCCACAAACAGGGGAGCCTAGTGGGCTACAGTCCATTGAGTCACAAAGAGTCGGACACAACTGAGCAACCAACACTTTCAGTTTCACTTTCATCCCCTCATAAAATAACTTTTTTTTAATTTTTATTTTGGTGGTGGTGATAACTTTTAAGATCTACTCTCCAAGTTTATAGTGCATTATCGTTATTCATAATCATTATGCTGAACATTAGATTCCCCATACCTTATTCATTGTGTGTGTTAGTTGCTTCAGTCGTGTCTGACTCTTTGCAACCCCATGGATGCTTGCCAGTTTCCTCTGTCCATGGACTTCTCCAGGCAAGAATACTGGAGTGGGTTGCCATTCCCTTTGCCAAGGAGATCTTCCCGATCCAGGGATTGAACCCAGGTCTCCTGTATAGCAGGTAGAATTTTTACCATCTGAGCCACCAAATTACTTTATTCATTTTACAGTTGGAAATTTGTACCCTTTAACCTATTTCTCCCCATTTCTCTCCACCCTCAGTCCATGGCAACCACCATTCTACTCTGCTTCTCTGAATTTGGATTTTTTTAGATTCCACATATAAGCGAGAACATACAATATTTGTCTTTCTGTGTCTGAGTTATTTCACTTAGGGTTATGCTCTCAAACTCCATCCATGTTGTCCCAAATGACAGGCTTGCCTTCATTTTGATGGTTGAACCATATTCCATTATGTATATGTACCACATATTCTTTATCCATCCATCAGTGAAAACTTAGGTGGTTTCCATATCTCAGCTATTGTAAACAATGCTTAAATGAACGTGGGAGTACAGATAGCTCTTTGAGATCCTGATTTAATTTCCTCCGTTTATATAACCAGAAGTGAGTTTGCTGGATCATATTGTAGTTCTGTTTTTAAAGTTTGAGCAATCTCCATGCTGTTTTCCACAGTGACTGTACCAATGTATACTTCCACCAATAGTGCAGAAGCATTTCCTTCTCTCCATGCCCTCGTCAACCTTTGTTGTCCCTTGTCTTTTTGACAATAGCCATTCTAACAAGTATGAGGTGATATTTCATGGTAGTTTTGATTTGCATTTCCCTGATGGTTAGTGATGTTGAGCATTTTTTCATGTGCCTGTTGGCCATTTGTATGTCTTCTTTGGGAAAATAGTCCATTCCTCTACCCATTTTTGGTCCGATTTTTTTGCTTTTTTACTATTGAATTGTATGAGTTCCTTCTATATTTTGTATTAACTCCTTATCAGTTGTGTGGTTTGTAAATATTTTCTCCCATTCCACAGGCTTTCTTTTCATTGTGCAAAAGATTTCTAGTTTGATATAGCCTTACTTACTGATTTTTGCTTTTTGTTGCCTATAATTTTGATGTCATATAAAAAAAAAAAAAAAACAGTTGCCAAGACCAATGTCAAGAGCTTTTCCTCTATTCTTCCTTCTAGTAGTCTTACAGTTTAAGGTCTTTAAGCTCATTAGAAAAGACCTTGATGCTGGTAAAGATGGAAGGCAGGAGGAAAAGTGTGTGACAGAGGATGAGATGGTTGAATGGCATCACTGACTCAATGGACATGAGTTTGAGCAAGCTCCGGGAGTTGGTGATGGACAGGGAACCCTGGCGTGCTGCAGTCCATGGGGTCGCAAAGAGTCAGACACAACTGAGTGACTGAACAACAAATTTAAGTCTTAAACCATTTCAAAGTAATTTTTATGAGTAGTGCAAGATGGGATTTGATTTAATTTTTCTGCATGTGGTTAATCCAATTTCTCCAACACCATGTATTGAAGAGACTCATTTCCCCCATTGAGTCTTTTTGGCTCCTTTGTCCAACATGAGTTGACCATATAGGTGTGGGCTTTCTTCTGGGATCTAAATTTATTCCATTGTTCTATGTGTCTATTTTTATGACAGAACCATGCTATTTGATTACAACCGTTTTGCAATAGTTTAAAATCCAGAATTGTGATATCTCCAGCCTTGTTCTTTCTTGGTATTGTTTTGGGTCATCAGGGTATTTTACAGTTCTGTGTGAATTGTAGGTTTTTTTGTATTTCTGTGAAAAATGCCATTGGAATTCTGAGGTTTCACTGAATCTTAATTACTGTCATCATCTTCAGTTTTTCTTCCTTCCAGTTTCTCCTTTACAAGGGATTCTTCCAAGGCACCATTCTGATCGAGCCATTCTCTTGCACAATCTTTTCAAAAGCACAAGCTGACTCTAAAATAAAAATCAAATTCCTTTTTTCTTTTTTTTTTGGACAATTAGGTCCAAAACTCCCTCTCTCTTGCTTCATTTATTTATTGCACACTCAGTGTGTGGTGCTCACCAGGCCAGGTTCGCTTAATCTCTTGCCTCTTACCTCCCTTACACCTTGTTTTACTCCAAATACACCCTACACCGCAGCCAAACTAAAACATTCACTGCCATGTGGCAGACATGGACCAGAACCCAGATGGGCTGACTTCCAGGTCAGTGTTCTTTTTCCTACATCATGGTCCCATATTCAGGTTTCAGTTCAGTTCAGTTCAGTCGCTCAGTCGTGTCTGACTCTTTGCAACCTCATATACTACAGCATGCCAGGCTTTCCTGTCCATCACCAACTCCTGGAGTTTGCTCAAACTCATGTCCATTGAGTCCATGATGCCATCCAACCATCTCATCCTCTGTCATCACCTTCTCCTCCTGCCTTCAATCTTTCCCAACATCAGGGTCTTTTCCAATGACTCAGTTCTTTGCATCAGGTGGCCAAAGTGGGCTTCAGGTGTAAGTCCATTCAATATTCAGGTTTTAGTCCATTCAATCTGCATACTTACAGATATTCTAATAAATTAACTGGAGAAAAGCTCAACAAGTACAGATTACACTGTCATTTTTGTATTTCTTGTCTTTTTTGGGGGGGGGTATTTATCTTGTTAGTTAGAAATTTCAGCCAAGCAATACCTCTAGGGAGAGCAGAAATAGCGGAGCACCCTCTGGGATGTAAGGTCTGAAAGTGAATGCTTCATCCTCAACTCCATCTCCATAGGACCATCTCCATAGTCAAAAGTGCACCTAGGAATAGAACTTCAGGCTTCAGTCTTGTTTTCCCCTGACAAATGAGAGGCCAACCAATTGCCTGTGGAATTTGATTCCAGGGTACTGGGAACATTTGTATCTAAATAAATCTACTCCCATCTGCTGGTGGTTGCCTGAATTTCCAGTCATTGCCGAATCACACTAAAAAAAAAAAAATAATAATAACATTCTGGGAGTAGTTTGGGCATCTACTGTTATGTGACTTGGGGCCATCCCCTTTCCTTCTCTGGGCCTCAGTTTCCCCATATTAAAGTCCAGAGGGTGGGACAAAATGACCTGGAATGACCCTCCCACTTTTATCAAGCAAGGATTTTCTCTATATTTCTGGATGATCAGAGACAAGGGCAGGCCGGCTAGCCACAGGGATGGGTTTTATTGATCCACTCCTGTATGTAATGGTAACATACAGGTCCCATCATCTTTGTTTCTGCACTCATGTGGGAAGGCGACCATTTGCTCCAGTGGTGGGGTGAAGGGGAAGGAAGGCATGAGGGTGATCTGCTCGTAAAAAAAAAAAAAAAGGCAGGAAACTATGAAACACTTTCTAAAAGTTTGATTCTAAGGTGGTTAAGAAAAGTGGGGATTAAGAGTTAAACACTTAACTGTTCTGATGAGCAACAAGAGCGCAGCGGCTCGAAGCATCCCTGGATGCTCAAGGCTGCTCACTACCGGGTTTCAGAGGTCCACAGGCTGCCCGGGAAAGGGACAGACTGTGGGCAGTGCGGGGTGAGCAGAAGCCCAACTAACCAGGCAGGCAACTGAAGGTTTTCGGGGCACAAGTAACCTCAACTCACTTCACCAAATACTGAGAGAAAAGAGAAAAAAGCTCCATCTCTGTATGAATGTTCTAGCTAACCATGCTGCTGCTGCTGCTAAGTCGCTGCAGTCGTGTCCAACTCTGTGCGACCCCATAGACGGCAGCCCACCAGGCTCCTCTGTCCCTGGGATCCTCCAGGGAGGAATACTGGAGTGGGTTGCCATTTCCTTCTCCAAGCTAACCATGAGTGAACCATGATTGAATCCATGTCCATTGCAACCCTTCTCAATGGCATGCCTTAGGAATTGCCCGCCTGGTCCACAGCTCTGAAGGGCGTCTTTCTGAACTTGCTTTTTCAAGGATCTGAGATAGGAAGGACAGAGGGGATTGGGATGGAAGAATTTTCCTATCCTCTGAGAGCCTTTTGTTTCGTAGGACAGTGTTTGAGGTAGTGGAAAGAATAAGAGCCCTCTAGTCAAAATTTCTGGCTTTTCCACCTGATGGGCCCCAAATGCAGGAGCATCAGAGTCGCCGGCTCCAAGGTCTCAATCCCTTGAAACACTGGTCCTCGCCTCCTTCCCCTTCCACGGTGCCGGCCCTGGCTCTGGGACCGTCACACCTCAGTGTGACCCCAGTCGGTGAACACTTCCAGTTCCCGGATCTCTGTCCTGGGGACCCAGAAGTGTGCAGCCCTTTCCGAAGGTACATTCAGACAGAGCAAATTCCCTCACTTCCTTCACCGCGAAAAACAAAACTCTTGGGCACACGGTCTTCCAAAAGACACGCACATTTTGAATTTTTTTTCTCTTTTTTTTTTTTACCGAGAGAAAACACGACCCATCGGGTGCCCGGCTGAGGAAGCGCGTTCAGCCCTCCGGCAGCGCGCTCCGCCCCTCCCCCAGGCCGGCCCCGCCCCTGTCTGTGCCTGGCGGGGGCGCGACTGCGGAGGCCTGAAGGGGCGGGGAGCCGGGCGGTGCGCCGGCTGCGGGCGGAGACTGGAGCGCGCCTTTTTTGTGCGGCTTCTGGCACCTGCCGGATTGGTTCGACCAGCGCGACCGTCGGAGTGGGCGGAGCCAGCGGGCGCCGGGCTGGGTGCCCAGACGCAGCCTGGAGCGGCTGCAGACGGAGCGCACCTTGCAGCCGCCGGGCGCTTCCTGAGGCTCCGGGTCGGGCACTAGCCCGGCTTCTGGACTCCGGTCCGACCCCTGCGCCCCCTGCTCCCTAAACTCTCGCTGCAGTCTCCTTAGAGGCGACTCCTCGCAACCCCCCAGCTCCCTCTCGCCCCACACTGTCCTCGCTCGCTCCGTCCCATTCCCCGGCAGCGGCGGCGGACCGCAGCCTCTCGCGCCTTCCAAAGCTTCGGAGTGCGCAGCCATGAGCATCCGAGGGATGCTGCGAGCCGCTGTGCTTCTGCTGCTCATCAGAACCTGGCTCGCGGAGGGCAGCGACCTCAGTTCCACCCCGAAATTCCACTTAGAGCTCTCCTCCACCGTGCCCGAAGTCGTCCTGAACCTCTTCGACTGGTAAGCGGGAGCCGCCAGGTGGGGCATGGCGGCGACAGGAGAGGACCGGCGGCAGCCTCGGACCTCTTGGACGGAGCGGGCTGGGGAAGACTTGGACCCGGGCTCGCCGATCCCTGGCGCGCCGGCCCAGCCTCCAGATCCTTGGAGGGTGGTGGGCTGAGAGTAGGGGCGACCGTTCGAGATAGAACCTTGGTGCTTCAGCCCACCTGTTAACTGCAGCCCCAGGAGTTGGGGGGAAGGATGCCCTCCCCCCGAGGTCTGCAATCCATCCCCAGGGACCAAGCCCCTGGCAGCTTTTCCCAGTCACGCCCTTTGGCACTTGTGGGATTGAGGGTGGGAGTACAGGGTGATGGGAAATTCACAAAACTGTGGAGACACCTGTTTGAGTCCGGATTTTTTTCTCTATTCCCTGAAGCGCGTGCGTGTATTCGTGAATGTGTGTGTTGAGCAGTGAGGGACCTTTTCCGATGCCGCAGACAGAAATTATTGACTCAACCTCATCTGAGCCCAGACAGTGCGATTGGTGGCTGTATAACATATAACCGTGTGGCCTGAGATGGGTGCAATTTTGTAGTGACTCCAATTAAACATTTGAAGATTTGGTGTTTGATTTCAAGTTTGTTTGGGTCTGCAAACACCTGAAGAGATGTTAAACAGTCAGCCTTTACGTGGAGATCACATGGAAATGTGTGTTTGTGATGGCCACAGATCCTGAGCGCTAGCATATGGCTAGTGCGTGTGGTCCTTAACACACAGAAATGCGTTGGTTTAATTTGGAACTCATTCATGTGCACATTTTGAAATTTTCTCATTAAAGATAATTGAGATTTTTTTAAAAGATGATTGAGAATAATTTTTCAAATGGCAAACCAGAAAAGAACATGTATGAGGAAAAAGGAGGTGGGGGATAGTTGGGCAAGGTTCCAGCAGAAAGCTCTGCAATGTCCTCAACCCAAGATACCAGATTGCGCTAGTGAACACACACACACACACACACACACACACACACAAGATCTGCAGGGGCTGACTTCTATAGTCACTGCATGAAAGATACTAAGAGTTATAGTGATGCCAGGGCATCTCATTCACCAGCCCCTTTGGGGGAAAAGAGACCCCAGTGAAAGACTATGTGAATTGAAAGGGCGCATCAGAGACTTCTGGAAAGGCCAGCTCTCTGGGTCCACTTACATGTGCTCACCCAAAACACGTCTAGGCTGGAAACACACGCTTAGCCAAAGAGATGCCTGCTCCAAAAATGCATGTGTTTTTGAGGATGGCTCTGAAACCCAAGGATCAGAAATGGTTTGATTGACGAGGCTCATAAATCTCTGCTACATGAGCAAGGCTCTGTCTGTGCCATATGTCACATGCCAAGTCTTGGAAACAGAGGTACACAAGAACAAGATTCACATAGACGTGATAGCAAAATGCCGGCCCCAGCCTAGGTAGGGGAAATGTAAGTGAGGTGGAGGATGCAGGCTGGTGGGCTCAGTTCATGAAGGTACTGAGGGGGTAAGGTGCATCCAGACCGATGGTAAGGTGGGGCTCCTTAGGGGGCTTGAGGTAATAGGTTTCTGTGAGCACTCACTCCTGCCCACACCCTCTCCTCTCCACTTCCCCTACAGTTCCCCCCCATCCCCCCAATTCTGCCTGGTAACAAGAAGCCAGTCTTTATGCCCCACCCTTTGTATAAAGGCTGTGGAGGGGGAGGGGGAAAGAAGAGTCTGCGTCACTGCTGTGCTTCTGGCTGACTCACTGGAGGAAGGGAAGGGAGCGGGGAGACATGTGTACATGTATGATGCACATGTCTGCATCAATGACTGCACGTGTCTGCATGTGTGCAGGTGGAAAGAAGGCCCTGGCGAGTTGATGCCCGGGGTGTTGTTTGCTGTTTGTTTTCTGAGAAGTGATGCAGCATTCACTGATGACCAATACCTACCAATGACTTCTCTGTTCCAGCAAAAATTGTGCAAATGAAGCTACGGTTCACAAGATTTTGGACAGGGTGCTGTCGAACTATGATGGCCGTCTGAGGCCCAATTTTGGAGGTAAGACACGTCCAGGTACTAGAGCTGAGACACAGAAAGCCAGCCCCACCCAATGAGCTGACCAGGGGCACTCCTCTGGACTGGGCCCTTCTGCCTCTGCAGACCCCACTTCCTGATCCTCCAGAGACCCCAGCAGAGCATTCCCAGGCCACAAGTCCCAGGCCTGTGTCTCTTCTGCCGGCACTTCCCCCACTTCTCTGCCCCCTCCACACTCCTGTACAGTGGCCTGAGCCTGAAGCACATTGCCTGGGCTGCAGAAGCACTCGTCACCCCAGGTGTGCTTCACCGGCTGGAGTTTTCTGCTCCATCTGTGGGGAGGACACATGTTCCACTTGTGCACACAGTCTCTGAACCCTGGGCACTTACCCCCATTCAGCTAGTTGAAAACTAAGGGCATGGTCTTCTCTGCCTACTTTACTTCATACACCCGGGCCCCAGGTTCTGCTGCCTCTGCTCAGCCTCCCCAAGCCTTCAGCTCCCACCAAGTTCAGTTTATTGCACACACTGCAGTCAGCGTAATCTTTATGACTCCCACCTGATTACCTTAGGAACTTCTGATATCCTTATCTGCTAAGTAAAATCTACACCTCAGATCTCAAGCACAGAGATGAGAAATGACAAAGAAACTGAAGTAACAAACTCCAGGAAATCGATACATCAATTTCTCCTGTTGTTGTTGCCTAGCCCCTCACCCCACCCCACCCCGCCCCTGGCTTTGGAAAGGGAGATGGGCCATCTCACAGCACAAAGTGACAGGCACCTACCTGGACCGCTTGGAATAGGAATAGCATTCTCTGGCTGAGGGGATGCCCAGGAAACCTAGACCAAGGACACACAAGAGGAGGGGTGCCTTAAGTAGACATTAGTCACATTTTGGCTGAAAGGAAACCAGGAAAGAGCTAAAAAGCAAGGTGGCTAAGTCAGAGAAAGCACTTCCATTCCTGCAGGTGGTAGAACTAGACACCCACTCTAAAGGGTTAATGGATGCTAGTGTTCACATTAGAACATTTGTATGAATAGAGGTCTTCTCAATACACAATGCCTCCGCCCTCAAGGGCACACAGCTGTTAGCAATTGCCTTTGTGGTAGACCACTAGGGGCTCTGTGATCTGCCTAGGAGCCACCTTGAAGACCACGTTGGTTGCCCGGCGCCCGAAGGTTTGGGGGCGGGGCACTTGACTGATATCCTCTTTGCTGCTTTGCTTCCTTCAAGTGTGAGGGCAGAAGGCGGTGCAGCCCTCGGATCCAAGGTGAGTGTACACTAGGGGCTGGGAAGTTGGAGTGGATAGGACAGAAGGCAAGTGCTAGGGCACAGTCAGCACCCCACTGGACCAGTTGCACCAAGCAACGAATGTCAGGTGTCAAGGGTGTAGCTGTTGCATTTTTTTTCCTCCATTCATCGTTCTCATGTTTTTCAGCAAAGGCTGACCAGCAGCCATTCAAGTACATCAAGCACATTCTCCCCACTGCTTCAGGTTGCCATCTCTGCAGGCACACAGGGCCAGGGGGAGGGAACAGAGGGAACAGAGCAAGGACCAACCTCTGGGGGTTTTCAGGTGCTCCTGACCCACAGATCTCCAAGGCACCTCACCGCCATATTTTGAGCTAACCTGGATTTGTTTACACCTGATGTCTAACCTCCTGGATTACAGTAAGCTTCGTGGACATGCAGACCTGGGGAGTCTGATAGAAGCTCGGCCCCCAGTTTGGCCAAAGAGTAGATGAAGGTGGGAGGACAAGGACAAGGCAGAACCTTCTAGCATTTAGACAGAGGGAGGCACTACAGGCTCCACGTCTGGGGCTCTTTTATGGGAGGGAGGGGGCAATCATGGGAGAGCAAGGCCAGGGTGGCTAGGGATGGGGGTAACCGAGCACTCCTACTGTACACAGAGTCAGATTCTGAAGTTAAGTAGAGTTTCAGGGCTTCGCACACTGGCACATATGCACAGACATGACCCAACTGTGGTTAGCTTCAAATGGGAGATGTTACTTCCTTGAGAAGAGAAGGAAGATGAAGAGGAGGCATAGGAGGGGCCAGAGAAAGTTAACAAAGCTGCTTCTTTCTGAGCAAGAGAAGTGGGGCTCCGTAGTGCTGCAGAAGCAGGTCCCTAACAGCTTTGCTTAGCCTGTCACTTGGCATGACATAGGTGTGGAGCAAAGGGTCAATGAACCACCTTCATCACTCCTTCAGTTACCTCCTCTTCCTCTGGTACTCTGATGGATGCTAGGGAGGAAGTAGAGTTGGGGTTGCAAAGTTTACAAGAGGGGTGGGAGTGGTTATCCCCCCTCCCACTTTTTCTGCCTTCTTGAGTCCATCAGGAGGGACAACGGTGGGATATGGGGCTGAGACCATCACCCCAAAGACAGCATTTAGACACCTTATCTGGAAGCTTCTTGTTCCCCTCTGTTATGCTTGTAGGGGTGTGGCATCTTAGTTAGGCTCTCACTATGACCACTGCTAGCACATAAGGTGTTCCCTCTATGTGGATAAATTAGAAAAAGATCTCAGGTCCTCTTCAGGTCGCACTCCTGGGCCAGGACTCATGGCTTGCTGAGGGGAATGTGGATTGCACGTTCCCACTTGCTCCTTTAACTGGGAGCCTTTGGACAAAGCAGAGCCCTGGCACTTTAGGGTTCAGACCCCTAGGATTCTGCTGTAAAGGATGGGATTGCCTGAGTGATACAGAGTGGTCCAGGATTACAGGTTTGACACTAGAGTGAGATAGCCAAGGGGATGGCTGCCCTGCCCTTCTGGGGCTTGTTGCCTGCCTAACACAGCTTTCATCCTTCTCTAAAGGCATGCAGAGAGCCTGAAAGGCTATAATAAAGAAAAACTGCCTTCCTAGAAACCCCTATCACTACAAGCACTTTGCCAGGGATCATTCACAATAGCTCTGAATGCTGGAATTGGTTATGCCCTCACACGGAGTCCCACTTACTTCTCAGGTGCCATTCATACATGGATTCCCAGTGCACTTTGTAGTTTAGTTTCTAGACAGTCAGCCTGCAGTGAAGCCAGCAGGCTGAATTGGAAGCCTTACGCCTGTTTCCGTAACAGCAGTGTGATATAGTACACATAGAATAATGGTTCAGCTGTAGGGCCGGGTGAAGGGAGTCCTGAGTCAATGAGAAAACAATAAAAATGTTTTTTCTACAGTACTTTATTATTTATGACATATTTGCACATCCATTATCACATTGGGATGGGCAGTGCTAACACCTAGTCCTGAAAAAGAAAGCCAGGAGGGAGAAACATGCACACACATGCACACACACATGCACAGATTCAATCACGGTTACATATTAATACACACAAACACCCTCACATATGTACTCATTCACATGAACATACTCAAATTCACTCATTCACTCACACATAGACACATATTCACACATGGTTTGACATTCACATACATGAAGACACTCACATTCACACATGCTCACACACAAACATGTCCACATTTTTACAAACTCACAAACACCTTCATACATGAACATGCTCACACATTCACTCATAGGTGTATAGTGACACACTAACATAGATGAATGTGCTCATGGGTTCAATTGCACACCAACATAGTTGCACATTCACTCACACACAAACACAGTCACAGACATTCACACATTCAACCATACTCACTTGGACATGTTCAAACGTTTTCTCAAGCACATCAACATGCATACATAAACTCACACTTACACACTCATAAGTGTGATAAGTGTGAGTGTAGAAGCATAATCACTTATCACACTTTTCACTTGCATATGAACAAAGTCACATGCACAAATGTATTCACATATATACACAATGAGCATGCTCACTCACACTCACACATACAGTCACATACCCATAAGTTCACTTACATTCCCAAACACAACTTTTCACACACAAACATAATCATACATTCACTCACACGTGGACATGCTCACAAATATATTAACAAGTGAACAGGCTCACACAAACAACCTACATAGTCACTCCCACATGATATATGCAAATACACACATGTGCTGACACATTCATTCACCCAGAAATGTGCTCACACATTCACTCACACACAAACATGCTCACAAACAACATTCATGAATTCATTCACACATGAATATATTCATGCATTAACATACTCACATATACAAACACACCCACAAATTAACTCACACACAAGCTCACAAACACATCCATGTTCACACATTGCCTTGTGCATTAACAAGCTCACATTCACAGTCACACATGCTCTCATACATAAATACACAAACATTCACTTGCACAGGAACATACTTATAATTCACTCCCACACAGCATTGCTACATACATGCACATGTTCACATATTTATTACCACACAACACATTCAAGTACACAAATACACTCATGCATTTTTCTCACACACAGGCATGCTCACATACACTCATGTGCACACTGGCACATTCATCTGCACATGAATACATGCACAGATTTACTCACATCTGTGAACATGATCCCATCCACCCATGCACAGCTCACACATTCACTCTTCATTCACACGAAGACACACATTCACTCACACATAGACACATTCACATGAACTCACACAAATATGCTCATGCACAGCATATATCTTGTTTTGGGTCTCATTGTTCTTGAGTTTTTAATCCAGAAAACATTTAGAAAAAGAGTGCTTCAGCCCCTTATTTTTCCTTTATTTTGGCCTGACCCTTTCTTTTCAGCACATTGTGAGCCAGGCCCTTCTCTAAGTGCTTGGCTTGCATTAACTATGAGCTAAGTACTATCATTATCCCCATTCTGAGGCTCAGAGAGGTTAGGTAACTTTTTCAAGGTCACACAGCTAGGAAGTGCCAAAATGAGGTTCAAACTCAGGCAGTTTTTTACCCTTTTTCCTACCTTGAATGTAATAGTGTCTTCCTGTATTGTAGGTGCCCCTGTGCCAGTGGGAGTGTCTATCTACGTCTCCAGTATTGAACAGATCTCAGAAGTGACTATGGTAAGTGTGCCAGCTCCAGCCTTGGGGCTGGGGACCAGGTACATGAGACAAGGAGCAGGGTCATAAACCAACTCCTGTTGTTATGACCTGCAGCAGAGCCCACATGGAGGAACATAATAGGTTTCGGAAACTACAACCACCTGAAATAAAAAATAAATCCAGATGTATTATAGATCTAAAAGTGAAAGACCTATGAAGCTTTTAAAATATAAGATATTGTTTTAGTGTCTTTGGGATAGGTAAGGAGTTTTTTTTAAAAAGACACAGAAAACACAGATTATAAAAATAAATACTGCTAACTTCAACTATAATAATATTCTCTTTAGCCAAAACTTTTGGCACTTCAGTTTTGTAAAAGAAAGAAACAAAACCAGTATGAAAAGTTTGAAAGGAAAACTCAGATTGGACTATGATATTTGCAACACAAATGACTGGTATTGAAAATACACATAATTCCTGTGAATTAATAAGAATATTTTAAAACAATAGAAAAATGATCAGAAAATGCAAACAGGAACTTCACTTTTGTGAAGAAATCCAAGTAGCAGATAAACTTATGAAATGATATTTGACTTTATTATTAATCAGTGAAATGCAAAATAAGACCACAGTGAGAGCCCATTACATACCTGCTGCACCAGCAAAAAGTCAAAAGTCAGACAAAACCAATGTTGGCAAGGCAGGAGCACTGGGAACACTCATCTGCACTTAGTGGGGATATAAACTGGAACTTTGGCTTCATAGTTCTTATTTCATTGTGGTCTTGGTATGTATGGTGTCATCACATAGTAATATACATAGTATATTCATATAAGGCAATATTATCCAGCAATACAAGTGAATGAAATTTAATTATCAACATCAAGCTGAACAAACACACAAGCACAATGTTGAGTGAAAGAAGCAAGGTCTGAACACAGAGAGTGTGATTTCTTTCAGAAAAGAAATTTAAATAAGTCCAAGTAAGCAATACATTCCTTAGAAATGTATAGGCAATAAAACTTAGGAAAACATTGAGAAAAAAATGTAAAAAGCAAAATTATTACCATTAAAAGTTAAGATAATGCATTACTGCTGGGAGATGTGGGAAATATGTTCTGCAGGGGATACACTGAAGCTTGAAAGTTATTGGGAACATTGTATTTCTTAACCTGAATTGTAATTATATGGAGCTCATTTTATTATCCCTAACATTGAACATTCTTACATGTTTCATTACTTGTCTATATTTAGGATAAATTTCATATACCTGCAGGCACACACACACACACACACACACACACACACGCACACACACACACACACACAAACTCGGAGGAACGAAAGCTGAACAACCCCACTTACAACTGGGATTTATCTTTCTCTCCTCAGGACTATACCATTACGATGTTTTTTCATCAGACCTGGAAAGATCCACGTTTAGCATATCACGAGACCAACCTTAACTTGACCCTGGACTATCGGCTGCTTGAGAAGTTGTGGGTCCCTGACTGCTACTTTCTAAATAGCAAGGAGGCTTTTGTTCATGATGCAACTGTGGAAAACCGCGTGTTTCAGCTTCACCCAGATGGAACAGTGCGGTATGGCATCCGGTGAGTTCCCCAGGGACCTGGGGATCGCCCTGGCAGGACTGATCTCTGCCTTTGGTCATATATTATGCAGCATCCAGGGGGCCCAGGGGTGCACAGTTGTGCATCTACTGCCTACGGCTTTGTACAAACAGAATGTATGCACCCTGGAACGCCTCGTTGGTCTATTTGTAACATAATAGATGGTCACCAAAGCCCTCCTCACAGCCTCATCTCTTACAAACCATCTTGTAAGACAAGTATAAGAGATAAATTTATCTCAGAAAATTTCTCCTACAGGTAACTACTAGGGTATAGCTCTTTCACACACACACACAGACATACAAACCACCTACTGTACAAAATGGAAGTCACTTTAAGAGTTGAAAGAGACAAGCATGGCACCTGGGAAGAGCAGGACAAAGAGGGGTCCAGAGGCTCCCAGCTGGGGCTGCAGAAAGCTTTTGTAAATCCTCTTCCCCACTGGTCCCTTTTCCCATGGCCCCAGGTCTTCCAAGATCCTTCCTCAGATTCTTCTCTAGGACTTCCCACATGGCAACTGAAATTTCATTCCATAGCTAACCTCAGAGATATTAATCCCTCCTGCCCATTTACAGTCACTGGCATTTGCTAAGCCCTAGTACACTTGGGCTTCCCTAGTGGCTCAGAGGTTAAAGCGCCTGTCTGCAATGCGGGAGACCTGGATTTGATCCCTGGGTCGGGAAGATTCCCTGGAGAAGGAAATGGCAGCCCACTCCAGTATTCTTGCCTGGAGAATCCCATGGACAGAGGAGCCTGGTGGGCTACAGTCCATGGGGTCGCAGAGTCGGACACGACTGAGCAACTTCACTTTCACTTTTTCACTTTAGTACACTCATAAGCAGATGCAGAGATGGATGTGCTGCAGGGGCAGTTCTCATGGCCAAAGATGTGTCTGGGTTGCTGCTTACATCAGTGTGTGCACACCACATACATCAGATCTAGCGCTTCAGCTGCTTCAGTGTCGTGGTTTCCTCTTAACAGCCTTGCTGCTGCTTCAGCCAGAAAGTTCCCTTTCTGACTCTGCATTCAGTTTCCTCCAGGGTCCTTCCCATTCTGACACCCCAAGGTTTCCTGATATGTCATACATCTGTTCTCATCTGTATTAGTCCTACCCCACTTTTTGGTTTCTTTGTCACATACAGATTTCCTCTCTCCTCCTTACACAACTCATCTTTACTGCAACTCATCTTTCCTCTGGAGGGAAGGAAGGGAGGGGAAGAGAAAGAAGGAAACAAGACAGGAAGAGGAGAACCCAGCTTTAACATAGGCAGTGTGGGCTAGTCCTTGGGGTGCCTCTCCCCACTCCACCCCTGCACTTTTCTCAGGAACAGTTACTCACCTGGGCTGCACTCACCTTCCCCTTCCTTTTGCTTTTGCTTGCAGGCTCACCACCACAGCAGCTTGTTCCATGAACCTGGAAAAATTCCCTCTGGACAAGCAGACCTGCAAGCTGGAGGTGGAGAGCTGTACGTTTGTCTCCCATGGCCCCTTCTTTCCTTCCTGGTGTGGGGACGTGAGGAAACCAAAGGTGCACTTGACAGTGAGAGGGACTGCGTATGTCCCCTACTCCCTCCCTGCCCTTTTCTCTCCTAGGTAGATAGATAGACAGACAGATGGATAGACAGGGGTGTATATATATATATATTTATTTATTTTATTATTATATTATATTTATACTTATATTTATATATATTTATATTTATATATAAATATAAATATTTATATATTATATTTATAGTATTATATATTTATTATATTTTATATATTTATATATTATATTATATTCATTATTATATTTATTATTTATTAT
>NC_057419.1:99747290-99946292 GCF_019320065.1 Cervus canadensis
CTGATGACCTCAGCTAGCGATCCGAAGTTGTTTTGCGAAGTTTGCTCTGCGTTCAGTTATTCTTTTGATGAATTTGTAGGAGAGAAAGTGGTCTCCCCGTCCTACTCCTCCGCCATCTTGGCTCCTCCCGAGAAGTTATTTCTTATAAGACAGAGCTAAATAAAAGTCAAACCTTTTATTTAGAACCTCAAATTATTTATGAGTCAAGTAGTTTTCTGTAAAGGTTGCCCAGAGACTTGTCAGCTAGCTATGGCTTGACAAGAGACCACCTCAAAATGAATCTTTGACTTATATCAATGAGTCTTGAGAGAACAAGAAACACACGTGAATTTAATATGCATAGGACTCTTGGAAGTCTGAGTAGTGGGAAACATGATACAAATTGATACTATAGAGACCTGTTCAGTTTCAAGCCCCAGCAGGCCAACTTCTCCAAGGTTTAAAGCATACCTAATAATGCACAAAGTAGCCTCAATGTCACTGACTTTCCATAGCCACACACTGAGGAGTCCTAAAGCCCAGCCTTGCTGAAAGACAAAGCTGTTAGTCCTAGTGTAACTGTGAGGAGACTTGCAAGGCAGTCTCTAAAGCCAAAGAGTCAGGGGGAAAAAAGGTTTCAAAGAAATGCAGTTACCAGAGATCATTACTCTTGTTGTATATGGATCCAGAACATAGACTAGGGAAAGAATAGGGTGAATAATAGGCAATCTATTCATAGGCTGTACATTCCAGATTTTGTTTCACTCCTTCCCCCAAGCAAGGAAGTTAGAGGCAGCAGTTCTCTTGATAAGGAACCCACTGGCTGTGGGAGACCAGGGCACACTGTCTCAGACCTTGGTACATCTCTTCTGTGTGTGAGAAAAGCCTTGTTTCAAATGATGTGTGTTGAGCCCTCCTTGGCTACTCTGAACATACAAGGTGCAGTGAGCTAAGCCCTTGGCTCCTCTTTCTGGTAGTGAGCATTGTTATGATCTCTGTTGCCTTCCAAGGTCTTCCCTGGTGACACAGTGGGTAAAGAGTCTGCCTGCAGTACAGGAGAGCCATATTAGATCCCTGGCTTGGGAAGATACCCTGGAGAAGGAAATGGACGCCCTCTCTAGTATTCTTGCCTGGAGAATTCCATGGACAGAGGATCCTGGTGGGCTACAGTCCATGGGGTCACAAAGAGTCAGACATGACTGAGGTTGCCTTCCAAGTGGAAATCTTCACTTGAGATTTGTTGCTACATCTGCCTGCTTGACATTTACCTTTACATATATGAAATTTTCTCTTTCATGTGTATTAAACATTACATAATATTAAGGAAGTTCTAAGGTATAAAAATAAGACAGGAAGAATGGAGAGGAGGGTACCAGAGTCAATAACTAAATGGATGTTGGATGAGGGAGAAAAGCCAACCTTTAGGTATCTCTTGAGTAGATGCAATAATAGTTGTGTTTTCTTCATAGATTTGAGGTCAATGGCTCCTTACCTTCTCAATATATGAGTGAGCCACAAAACTTGACTACATGCCTTGTACAATAATGGCATTGAAGAGACTTAGCAGCAGCAGTAACAAAAATCCATTATCTGAGAATTCAGCCTGATTAGACTTCCAACACATGTACTCATTTATGTTTCTTGAAGTTATAAGCATCTGAAAATAGGAGGCTTAGAATAAAAGTGATTCTTCATCTCTAACTTTAGTATCATTAGAAGAGGTACAGGAAGACGTTTCTAACTCTGGCATCCACTCTACTCCTCCGCCCCTTTTTTCTCATTGGTCATCCTCTAGGTAGAGGAATGAAAGGCTAATTCATAACGAAACCTCTTCAAAAGACTGAGCCATAAACAAGGAAAACATCAAAGCATCTCAACTTTTCTCGAGTATGTGGGGGAGGGGAGGCTGGCATTTTTCTGAAAGAGACACAAGGTTTTCAAAGTTGAAGCACTGAAGGAATCACTGAGAACATATTTAACCCACGTGAAAATAGAAAATCCCACAAATATGCAGGAAATATTAAATATCAAGGAATTTTATATTTGATATCAAATATCACAAAAATATTTTTTAAAAACCACCCCACAAATATCAAGGAAATAACCTTGACCCACATTCAGGGCTGAGAACTTGGACTCTCAAGAGTTCTGTCTGATATACTAGAGCTGTCTGGGACTGCCGAGAGCAGCAAGTCTAACTTCTGTATGTGAACTTGTCGGGGCAAGTGCAGCCCAGAGAGGGAAAGCTTCTTGATCAAGTCCCCATTGCTATGGAGAGGCAGAGCTGAGGTTGGAGTCCAGATCTCCTGTTCCAAGCTCAATGCCTTTGTTGTTTCAGAGATTAAATTCCCATAAGAAGCCATGGATACTGACATCTTGAATGTTAGAGCTAGAAATATCCTTAGATTTAGGAGATTTGGAAAAATTTCCCCCTTTATATTGGTGAGAAAACTGAGACCCACAGAAGCAAAGTGACTTCTAACATTCATATCTGCACAGGGTGGGCAATGGGGAAGGGAAGATGGATGTAAGGTGGGGGAGCAAGGACAGGCTGGGACCCAAAAGCATGAGCTGAAGCTCATGAGTGTGGACCAAAATCTGCATCAGTTCTCATTGCCTCTGCCCTTGATGATGTGAGTGTCCTACAGAAGTTAGACATTTGGCCCTTTGTCATTGAGTTAAACACACACATGTTTCAGAAGTCAGGGAAGCTGAAATAGGATCCAGAGGAAGGTGGAGCAGTTGCAGGCCTGGCTACCGCTTTATGTGAACAAGGTGAGTCAGCATACAAGTGACAACGTGTGCAGGCAACAAAAGAGCAGCTGCTTTCCTTCCACCTTCCAAATCTCCTGTAAGAATCTCTCCTGTGGCCCACTGTAACCTGCAGGAAGGTATTTGTGTGGAATGTAGTTCATTTTAGCCTAGTTGACATACTACAAAAGGCGACTGCTATGTGGAGACATAAAGGGGGGATATGGTCTATTTGGGAGGGGGATAGCAGGCAGAGAGGCATAGATGGGAGCTGTGGACTGTGTTTGGAAACTGAAAATAGCCTGGTTTGTCAGACTCCTGTGTTATATATAGGAAAGATGCAGATATTAACCTGAAAAGGAAGGTTTGGACAATACTAAGTGGCTGTTGAGTGCCAGGGTGATGAAATAATACCATAATGAATGGAGAAATCATTAAAGGTTGCTGAGCAGGTAAATGGCATTTTTGGAAACTTAATCCTCAGTAAGTACAGGGTGGATCAGATAAGGGGGACACTGGCCGGAGAGAAACTTGGTGCAAACAGAAGACTTCAGCTCATTTTGGCTCCATTCTAGCTTGTAGGCTTTGGAGAGACCTGGGAAGGAACAGGAATGGCTCAACTGCTCCATGGCATGCAGCTGCCAACTCTTCTACTCTACCTGATCCTGCAGACCCTCTGACTCTAGTTACCAATTGTCCCTCTCAAATGTCCATTCCCCTACCCAAGAGGCTTTGTAGCCATTGGTGGTTATGCTGAAAATGAAAGAGGCAGAGCTTTCCTGAGAGGATGAGTGCCCAGGAGTATCTCAAGAGGTTGTCAGAAGCTGGCTGTACACCCAGGCCAATTAAGCTCTGCTCTGGGAGATAGAGATGGACACCTTTGCACATTGGAAGGAAAGAAGATGAAAGGAGAAGCCCCTTATTGGCTTGAGACTTGCAGTAACTCTTCAGGGAGCAGCACTTTGCCTGTAGGTCCACTGCATTTAGTATGTGATTGGAAAGTCCAACAGAGCAGTCCCCAGACCCAGCCCTGGAGCTTGGAGTCAGGGCCCCAGCTATGCACCCTCAGTTTCATCATGTGCAGAGTTGAAGTCTAACAATCCCGCACTGCCTACCTCACAGAGCTGCAGTCAGGGTCCCAGGAGACGGCAGCTGTGAAAGCACTTGATAAACCGTAAAGAGCTGGGCTCCAGGGCTGAGTCATCATTGTGGTTATCATAAAAGAGGCTCTTTACTGGGCTGAGCAATGCTGTGGATGCAATAGTGCTTAATTAAAGAATTTCTGATGCTGCCACTGCAACTGAGCATTTGACAAAGAAAAAATTGCAGTTAGGGAAAGAAACTGGGTAACTTCCATTGTGAAGTAAAAGTAACATAGCAGCCAGCAGTGAGGGGCTGGCAGAAGGGGCCTGTCCTGCTGACTCCATCGTCCCTTCCCACCCTCCTTTCTTTCAGCCTTTGCTTCTCACTTTTTCCTATCAGTTGAGTTCATCTTACATCACACCTCCTGAGCCTTCTCCATTTCCCTTTTCCCCTGAATTTATCTTCATTATCTCTCACTTCTTTGTTTACTAAATTCTCTCCTTTGCTTGTCTTTGTCTGTCTTTACATTACACACTCTCTCTTTCTGTCCCTTTCTCTTTCTGTTTCTCCTCTCCCCTCCCTTCTCTGTCTCTGTCACACACACACACACACACACACACACACACACACACACACACACACACTTTTAAAATCATTTCTCTCTGCTGAGAAGCTCCGGAAGGAGAGACTCCCAGCCAGTGTTGCTAGGTAACGCAGTATCACATGGCCAGCCCTACATTTCTGTCTGCTTCTTCAGAGTTCTGCTGCTTATACTCTGTTATACCTTACATTGGGCTAGTCTGAATAAAGAAAGGGCCCAGTTGATTCACTTATAGTTGGCCAAAGGTATCAGATTTGCTGTGGGATATCTAAGTTGCTAAAAACATAGTAGGAAAAAAAGCTAAGGAAATAAGAACTATAGAAATAACTATAACATTTTTATAAACAACCTCTCTGGAGTGGGGAGAGGGAGAGGTTCTTAACCTGTACCCATGGAACTCCTAGGTATGTACACTGTGGAGAGGCCATGGACATTGCAGGATGTCATGTAAAATCAAATATTTATACTGCTTTGCACACTTTTGTTGTTGTGAGGATTTATAGCTTTCATGAGATTCTTGAAGGGAAAAAGGCTTTCCAGGAAGTTCTTACATGGATTTCCAACTCTTAAATTGTCTGCTTAATGTCTTCCATTGCCCATCCCCATCTGCAATAAACATAGGGATAGTAAGGGCTCCTGCAGCTAACATTCCCAGAGAACATCATTGGTTTCCTTTAACCATGACCACACATCAGTAAATAGTCTCTTTATTAAGCCCTCCTCAAATAATCCAGTTTGAAGGAGTTATACATTTCCTGTCTGGCCCTGACTAATAAATGGGGTCAAAAAATAAATTAAAAGATGGAGGCAAGAAGTAAGGATTTGGAAGTTATCAGCAAATAGCAAGTATTTGAGTAGGTGTGATCTTTAAAAAAAAACTCAGCTTTAATGGACTCAGCTTTAGTGGCATTCTGTGTCAGATGGATTCATGTTGTTCTACCAGGATTCAATACCAGGAATGAAAGGAGTATGACTATATGATGGTTTCTAACTAACTCTGATGTATCAAGAACTCCAGTGGATCAACTGGTGGTACTTGCCTCCATAGTAATAACAACTTGAGATCAAGAGTAATAAATGCTGGAGAGGATATGTAGAAAAGAGAAGTATCTTGCACTGTTGGTAGGAATGTAAATTGATACAGCCACTATGAAGAACAGTGTGGAGATTACTTAAAAAACTAGGAATAAAACTACCATATGACCCAACAATCCCACTACTGTGCATATACCCTGAGAAAACCATAAATAAAAGAGACTCATGTACCCCCAATGTTCACTGCAGCACTTTTTACAATAGTTAGGACATGGAAGCAGCTTAGATGTCCATCGACAGATGAATGGATATAGAAATTGTGGTACATGCATACCATGGAATATTACTCAGCTATAAAAAGAATGCATTTGAGTCAGTCCTAATGAGATGGGTGAAAGTGAAAGTTGCTCAGTCATGTCCAACCCTTTGCAACCCCATGTCAGACTCTTTGCAACCCCCTGGACTATACAGTCCATGGAATTCTCCAGGCCAGAATACTGGAGTGGGTAGCTTTTCCCTTCTCCAGGGGATCTTCCCAACCCAGGGATAAAACCCATGTCTTCTGCATTGCAGGTGGATTCTTTACCAGCTAAGCACAAGGGAAGCCCAAGAATACTAGAGTGGGTAGCCTTTCCCTTCTCCAGTGGATCTTTCTGACCCAGGTATTGAACCCGGGTCTCCTGCATTGCAGGTGGATTCTGATTCTTTACCAACTGAGCTTTCAGGGAAGCCCGAGATGGGTGAACCTAGAGCCTATTATATAGAGTGAACTAATAAAGAGAAAGAAAAATATTGTATTCCAAACATTAGAATCTAGAAAGATGGTACTGATGAACCTATTTCCAGGGTAGCAATGAAGACGCAGACATAGAGAACAGACTTATGGACACAGTGGGGGAAAGAGAGGGTGGGACAAATTGAGAGAATAGCATGGAAACATGCACACTAACATATGTAAAATAGATAGCAAGTGGAAATTTGCTATGTGACACAGGGAACTCAACCCATTGCTCTGTGACAGCCTAGAGTGGTGGAATGAGAAGGCAGACGGGAGGGAGGTCAGGAGGGAGGGGACATATATATATATACCTGTAACAGATTCATGTTGGTATATGGCATAAACCTACACAGTATTGTAAAGCAATTATCTTCCAATAAAAAAGAGTAAACCTTATAGCAACGGGTATTTCAACAGTTATTCCATAATACACTTCAAGATGCTTCTTTATTATCCCACCTTGTCCAGGTGCCCAGGAATTCAAGAGAGTCTGGACTGCTGAATGGTTGTAGCCAGGCATTGTTTCTGCTGGATCAGTGAGCAATGGGCTCCTTGGCACATGGCTTTATGGTGTTGGCCACTCATGGATTTTTCATCTGTCAGGTTTCATATTCCTTCCCTTCTGACTCCACTTCTTTTCCTGTGCTCCCTCCTTTCTTTTCTCTCTCGTCTGTGGAATCTGGGGCAGGACAAGAAAAGTAGGTTACAAATACTTCCAAATCTTCTTTGTCTTACACCTAACCTCTGGCTTTTGAAAAACTCTAGAGCCAAGATTTTGACACTTTTATTCTCTGGTTACATTCTGACAACTTCCCCTAAAGCCAGGGGTGATTCATGTCTAGCATCTTGGCTGGGGAAGGAGAAGTTCTCAGGTAAAATTCAATGAAGCACGGAAGAAGAAAATAAATAGGTTTATGTCCCAATATGTTATTTTGTCATGGCCACTTTATACTGGCTATAGATGCTTGAGTATCTGGAGTCATTTAGATTCAGAAGTTCCCCTTTTTTTCTGAACTGGGAGGTGTTTGTTTGTTTGTTTGTTTTATTAGTTGGAGGCTAATTACTTCACAACATTTCAGTGGGTTTTGTCATACATTGACATGAATCAGCCATGGAGTCACATGTATTCCCCATCCCGATCCCCCCTCCCACCTCCCTCTCCACCCGATTCCTCTGGGTCTTCCCAGTGCACCAGGCCCGAGCACTTGTCTCCTGCATCCCACCTGGGCTGGTGATCTGTTTCACTATAGATAATATACATGCTGTTCTTTCGAAACATCCCACCCTCACTTTCTCCCACAGAGTTCAAAAGTTTGTTCTGTACTTCTGTGTCTCTTTTTCTGTTTTGCATATAGGGTTATCATTACCATCTTTCTAAATTCCATATATATGTGTTAGTATACTGTAATGTTCTTTATCTTTCTGGCTTACTTCACTCTGTATAATGGGCTCCAGTTTCATCCATCTCATTAGAACTGATTCAAATGAATTCTTTTTAACGGCTGAGTAATATTCCATGGTGTATTTTTAATAAGATTATGGGGCATGAGCAACATGGGGAGTAAAATAGTAAGCACAAAGAATTTCTGGACTCTTCATATGGTGGGAGGGCCCCATTAGTGATTGAGGACACCATTGGGAAGTCCTCAGCAATCCATCAGATGAGATGATATGACTCAGAGATCCCACTCTTCCAGGTCAATTACACATTTTCACAGTTTATTTTTTTCTGATTTTACATCTAGCTGGTCATTCTAGAAATACTGCAGTAGAGCTTGCAACTGCATAGTCCAGTTCACCTTATATCAATATAATGGAAAAGGCCAAGATATTGTCCTGACAGACAATGAAGAGGTGATTCTTGATATTCCTTGGGATTTTTCTGGGGAAGTCTGAGGAATTACATAGCAAAATCAGCATGGCACTGTATACAAAGAGTCCATGCCTCAGGAAGAATGCTGTCTTCTATTTATTGCCTTTGTGCATCCTGACTTGATTATAGGCTCCCTGGAGATTTTACTTTGTGGATCATCTGGCCTATCAAAAATGTTTGAATAATTTGGGGATGGGAGGAAGCACTTATCCCTTTATTATGGTGAATTGGCTGAGTATAGTTGTTTAGTCACTCAGTTGTGTCTGACTCTTTGTGACACCATGGACTTTAGCCCGTCAGGCTCCTCTGTCCTGGGATTTTCCAGGCAAGATTACTGGAGTGTTTCCACTTCCTTCTGCAGGGCTGAGTATAGTAATCAACTGATTTTTTTCAGCTTTTTTATTACTTTTCTTTTTGCAGCACCCTGGTTAGTGATGTGTGTTTGTGTAGCAGGTTGGAGGTAGGGGTAGATTGAATAAATACATCATTTTCTGTGAAATTGCTTATATCACAAGTGGATGATGGAGTTGTTAGATTCCTCTACGAGCATGCTGGGTCAGAGAGGTAAGAGTGCAAGATGGGAGTATATGTGAAAAGTAAAAGGTGACTGAAGCATGACTGGGCTGGAAGAGCTTCATATGTCAATGTACGGGTGTTGGAGAAGACTCTTGAGAGTCCCTTGGACTGCAAGGAGATCCAACTAGTCCATCCTAAAGGAGATCAGTCCTGGGTGTTCATTGGAAGGACTGATGTTGAAGCTGAAGCTCCAATACTTTGGCCACCTGATGCGAAGAGCTGACTCATTTGAAAAGACCGTGATGCTGGGAAAGATTGAGGGCAGGAGGAGAAGGGGACAACAGAAGATGAGATGGTTGGATGGCATCACTGACTCAATGGACATGGATTTGGGTAGACTCTGGGAGTTGGTGATGGACAGGGAGGCCTGGCGTGCTGTGGTTCATGGGGTCGCAAAGAGTCAGACACGACTGAGTGACTGAACTGAACTGAAATTAAAAAGGTTGAGCATTGAAGAATTGAGGCTTTCGACCTGTGGTGCTAGAGAAGATTTTGAGTTCCTTGGACAGCAAGGAGATCAAACCAGTCAATCCTAAAGGAAATCAACCCTGAATATTCATTGGAAAGACTGATGCTGAAGCTGAAGCTCCAGTACTTTGGCCACCTGATGTGAAGAGCTGACTCATTGGAAAAGACCTTGATTCTGGGAAGATTGAAGGCAGGAGAAGGGGATGACAGAGGATGAGACGGTTGGATGACATCACTGACTCAGTGGACATGAGTTTGGGCAAACTCCAGGAGATAGTGAAGGACAGGGAAACCTGGTGTGTTGCAGTCTACGGGGTCATGAAGAGTTGGACATGATTGAGAGACTGAACAACAACATATGACAAAATCTCAGTCCATCTAACAGAGAGCTCTGGAGCAAGGATTTACTGTTAGAGGAATTCTGTGTTTGGTAGAAATGGCCGGGCCTTTACTAATCATTGCCTAGGGTCCGCCCAGGAACTGTGTGGTCTCCTTTTGAAAAGTGAGATGAATCCTGAAAGCGCTATAGCTGGAGGCTGTTAGATCACTGCACTCTTTGCAACTGTACTCCAAGTTCTGGCTTGAATGGAGAACATGAATGGTGCACCTCTGTAGCTGCCACAGTGATCTGCTGAGTTTGGTGGCAGAAGTGTTTTGGCTCTTTTATGTGTGTTTCATCTCACTTCACAAACATTTGACCTGTGGCCCTTTAGTAGAGTGAATTATGTACATAGAAGCCTGATCCTTCAGAAAAGTTGCATCTCTTTATGCAGTCTTAGTATGAAGATGAGTCATTTGGAAGCAGAGGTAATGCATATAGCGTAAGACTGTGTTCTAAACAATATAGTGTTCAAGTGTCCTGAGAACCAAGAGGAATGTAAGGTTTAGACTGTCTTTGGAAAGAACACTCCAGATCTCAGCAGTGTGGGCAGATTCAGAGGTGAAAGACCTCTAAACGATACTACCTATAGCCACCAAAAAGTACATGTGCCACAGACTATGTCTGTTCTAAAAACTTGTCATTCACAAGAATGGCTGGGGCCTCAAGGACACCCAAGGCCAATACAGATACTTTCTTCTCAAATATTCAAACTAATAGTAGAAGTAAGTATTTACATGGACACTTTGTTCCTAGCCATTTATTCCATGATACTCTAAGGGCTTGGGATTCTCTGCTCAGAGAGAAATCTTCATAATAACCTGGTTCCTTGGAAGATTGTCTCTCAACATCTGAGCAGTTTTCTTCTACTTATTTGGTTACAGAGTTACCAGCCTCTGTGGCACATATTTAGAGCAAAGGCTCTCCAAGGAAACTCCCCTTAATCCCATCCAGTGTCCCCAATTTAACATAATGAGTGTCAGTTAATCTCCTCTAATTCTAGAATATGGTAATTTGTGCAAGCTCATTATATCTAATTGACTCCTAGCTTGGCACAAAAGAATTTGGTCAACTGACTCTATTTGGTGTATGAAGAATGTGAGTAATGTCAAATTAATATAATGTTATTGATAATTACTGAGCAATCATTATTTGCTAAGATCATGGCATCTGGTCCCATCACTTCATGGGAAATAGATTGGGAAACAGTGGAAACAGTGGCTGACTTTATTTTTTTGGGCTCCAAAATCACTGCAGATGGTGATTGCAGCCATGAAATTAAAAGACGCTTATTCCTTGAAAGGAAAGTTATGACCCACCTAGATAGCATATTAAAAAGCAGAGACATTACTTTGCCAACAAAGGTCCATCTAGTCAAGGCTATGGTTCTTCCAGTGGTCATGTATGGATGTGAGAGTTGGACTGTGAAGAAAGCTGAGCACCGAAGAATTGATGCTTTTGAACGGTGGTGTTGGAGAAGACTCTTGAGAGTCCCTTGGACTGCAAGGAGATCCAACCAGTCCATCTTAAAGGAGATCAGTCCTGGGTGTTCATTGGAAGGACTGATGCTGAGGCTGAAACTCCAATACTTTGGCCACCTCATGCAAAGAACTGACTCATTGGGAAAGACCCTGATGCTGGGAGCGATTGGGGGCAGGAGGAGAAGGGGACGACAGAGGATGAGATGGCTGGATGGCATCACCAACTCGATGGACATGAGTTTGAGTAAACTCCGGGAGTTTGTGATGGACAGGGAAGCCTGGCGTGCTGCGATTCATGGGGCTGCAAAGAGTCGGATACGACTGAGCGACTGAACTGAACTGAACTGAACTGATGCGTATATGGTAGGTACAATTATTATCCTTGTTTTTATATATGAGAAACTGGAGATGGGAGAGATTAAATAACTTGCCCTAATTCATACCACCGCGTAACAGATAAAGCAGGGATTCAAACCTTGGAGAACTCATGCTCTTAATCACTACACTGATACAGAGTCTATGGATCATCTCAGCCATATGCAGTGCATCTCCCTCTCAGAAAGTGCTGGAAAAAGTAAAAGACAAGGATTAAATAATTTAGATGAAAGTCATTAGACTTAGAAGCTCAATTCTGACTCTATTGAAGCAGAAAGATATTTGAGCAGCCATAGAGATGGAGATGGCAGTGATAACCAAGCAGACTAGTCAGAGAAAGACATGGAAAGGGTAGAAGCAGAGAAAGGGCTGCTCATGCAAGTGTAGATTTTAAACCACGAGGCATGCTCGGGCAGTCAAAGACATTTTATTTCTTTCCTAGAGAGAGTGTCATGACAAAGTACAGTCAGCTTGAGAGAGGGGTACCTGGAAGACCCTGGTATTGGGATCCCAGCTATGCACAAAACTATGGCAGACCTTCAGTTTCAATAAAGCCATGAATCAAACCTAGGAGAGTTAAGAAAGATAATGAGGAGCAAGCATGTGCTATTGGTCCAAGCTTCTTCAGTGGTAGGGCCCAGAAACCAGAATGTCAGAGTCTACAAGCAACCAACATCAGCCAGTAAATTGAATATTGATCCAATACATAAACTGCTTAGACTCTGATATATGCATCCTGTCTTTTGAATCAGACCTTCTGAAGACAGCAGACTGAATCATAGTTAGAAGCAAGAAAGCTTTTGGTGACCCCCACCCTTGACTACAGAGGGATAGCAAGATTCTTTCATACATCAGTTATTGTGGGATTCTCAATGCAACTTGCAGATTATTCATATTTAACATATATATACTATGATTTTGGGCTTCCCATATGACTTGATGGTAAAGAACCTGCCTGCCAATGCAGGACACCAGGCTCTGATCCCTGGGTCAGGAAGATTCCCTGGAGGAGGAAATGATAACCCACTCCAGTATTCTTGGTTGGAAAATTCCATGGACAGGGGAAACTGGTGGACTACAGTCCATAGGGTCACAAAGAGTTGGGCATGATTGAGTGACTAAGCATGCATGCACTGTGATTTTAGTCATGTTATTGAGAAAAGAGAAGCAAATACAGTACTTAAAATTTTTACAGTAGAAATCTAGCCACCATACCAATGTCAACACTGCTCTTGGCTTTCAGTGAGTTAATCCTTCACAAGAAGGATTAAAAAAATGCAATTTTGAGTTTACCAAAATTGAATTAAAAAGGTTAAAAAGTTGAGCAATAGAACCAGGAAGAAATTGAAAACTTCCCTCAATGTAATTTTGAGACAATAAGCACTTTAATGTGGAAATCAGAGAGAAATAAATTTTTGTGAGAATAAATTTTGTTGCAAAACATAATTTGAATGAAAATATAACTAGGTAGAGGATCAAAATTGGGGGCCATTTCAAGAGTTTTGAGAAAGTGTTAATGGGTCTAAGCTTGCTGTGCTCACCACATGACAGGCCAATGAATCAGAGACAAAGTGATGAGGCAAGGAATACGACTTTATCTGGAGAGCCAGCTGACTAAGAAGATGGCAGACTAATATCTAAAATAACCATCATGTCGGGGTCTGGATACCAGGTTCTTTTATAGAATGGAGGTGGAGGGAGGTGAGGAAACAAAGTGAAAAGGCCATTGATCTTGCAAATATCTCCTAGAATGATAAGCCTTGGGCAGGGTATGTGTTAATGGCTTCCTTCCTGCCATCCACAGGTGGTCAGGGTCCTGAACAAGGGAACTTGTTTTTAACATTCAGGCAGAAGGTCAGGATTCTCTAAGGTTGGCCACTATGTATGACTGTAATAACAAAAGCAATGGAAGGCAAGTCAAATAAACCGTTCTAACATGGAGTCAGAGATGGCTTCCCTGGTGGCTCAGACAGTAAAGAATCTGCCTGCAACCCAGGGTCCTTGGTTTGGTCCCCAGGTCAGGAAGATCCCCTGGAGTAGGGATTGACTACCTGCTCCGGTGTTCTTGCCTGGAGAATTCCATAGACAGAAGAACCTAGTGGGCTACAGTCCATGGGATTGCAAAGACTCAAACATGACTGGGCAACTAACACTTTCACACTTTTTTTTCCCCACTGCAACAAAGTACATGTTAAGGATTATTTAGCTCAGACTAAGGATTAGTACTCAAGTGAAGGAATGACTTCCTTCAAACTATGTGTGCTTGTGTGTGCTCACTTGTGTCTGACTCTTTGTGATCCCATGGACTGTAGCCTACCAGGCACCTCTGTCCATGGAATTTTCCAGGCAAGAAAACTGGGGTAGGTTGCCACTTCCTCCTCCAGGGGATCTTTTGGACCCAGGGATAGAACCCATGTCTCCTGCATCTCTTGCATTGGTAGGTGGATTCTCTACCACCGTGCCACCTAACTAGTGGTCCTTCAAACTATACTCTTCCTAGAAAAAGGTGAATCTAACCTCTCTAGTTATTCTCTAACTTGGACCTGACTATCACAATCATCAGAAAAGTACAGGAATCAGACTGTTAGGTAGTTAGAACAGGGAAAAGGAGTCCAAAATGGTGGTGGCTAAAAGACAAGGAAGGGAAAATTCCATGAAAATAGAACAAAGGAAGGTCTGAGGACCAGAGTGAGGATCTCAGGTAAAACAAACAGCACTCCTGGCTGGCCCAATTTACATAGGACAGGCCCAGGGAGAGAAAAACATATAAAAAGAGGAGCCAAAGCTCGCTCTCTCTCTCTCTCTCCCTCCCACGTGCTGGGGTGCTCTTCTCTTCGTGTCTTTGGGTCGGCATGCCCTCCCTCACGCTTTGAGGATGGATTTACCTATTATTATCTAAATAAAATAGAGCTGTAACACGGAGCTGTAACAGTGATTTGTCTAAGAGCTATAACACAGTCCGTTCGAGACCTGAGAGCTATAACATGGTCTGTCCAAGACCCAAGACCTATGACACGCCGAGGGCTTTAATGTCTGTCATGCCAAATCTTTATTGTGAGGAGACAAAACCGAGGAGTATACACTCACCTGACAAGATCGAATACCTGGGCTTTGTGTTTTGGGGACCAAATGATGCCAAATAACAGATTCTGGTAGTTTGTTACTGAATATCTCTTTCATCTTCTCTTTCTTATCTTCTCTTCCTTCCCTTTTTCCCCTTTCTCCAGCCTTTCCTACCCTTGACTCTTTGGTAATGAATCTCAGAGAAGTTAATACATTTTATTTCAAATTGATTTTGGCTTCCTGGTAGTGATTGCTTTTAGGAAACGTTTTTCTTTTCAAATATGTGTAGTCTGGAAATATTTTTAAAAGAAGAGTGGATTAATGGTTGGAAAAAAAAAAAACAGTCCACCAGTGAGTTGTTCTAGTCTCTTTTGTTACATTTAAGAATTATTAGTGCTTGTTAAGCACTATATGCTTCTTTACTGAGTTTGGATCTGTCCCTGCAAGAGCCCTGCTCTTCATCTCATTTCCTACTGGACCATTAACTTCCTGAGGGCAGAGCTTGTATCTTATTCATCTTCACTTTGCCAGACTCTAAGGAAGGAGTAAATACTCAAAAAAGTATTGTTGAATTAATACTATCTTATTCCTGCTCCACCATAGCATTTCTGCCTCTGAAATGTCAAGTAAAAACTTTCACTAATTAATTTATTTTAAATGTTTAGTTTTGGATTACTACTGTCCTAGGGACTCTGTTCTTGTGAAGCCAACAGGCAAGAAGGGAAGTGAATAAGGAATCTACTTCTTGTAACTATGTTAATGTAACTGCTGAGAGTATATAGGGACAGACTGTAGAAAAACAGTGTCAGGGAATGTTTCTTTCTGGTGATATTTGATCTGAGTCTTGAAGAATCTACAGAATTTGGTTAACTAGGTGAAACAAGAGAGAGGTGAGAAAGGGAAGCGGCTCAAAAATACAAAAGTAAGACAGACCATAAAAGGTTTGGGAAATGGTATGGCATTCAAGGGGCTTCCCAGGTGGCACTGGTGGTAAAGAACCTGTTACTGAGTCCAAGCTTTCTCTGCTCTCTGCATGACAGGCCAATGAGTCTGAGAGATGAGGTGTTGAGACAAGGAAGAGACTTTAATGGGGGAGCCAACTGACAGAGAGATGGCCGGCTAGCACCTCAAAGTAACCATCTTATCAGGGCCTGGTTGCCAGCTTCTTTTATGGATCAGAGATGGGGGGAGGTGAGAAAACAAAGTAAAAAGACTATTCACTCCTTGCAAATGTCCCCTAGAATGGCAAACCTCAGGCAGGGGAATGTGTTAATTTCACTTCCTTACAGTCCTTCTTGGGGCTTCCCTTATAGCTCAGTTGGGAAAGAATCTGCCTGTAATGCAGGAGACCCGGGTTTGATTCCTGGGTTGGGAAGATCCCCTGGAGAAGGAAATGGCAATCCACTCCAATATTTTTGCCTGGAGAATCTCATGGAGAGAAGAGCCTGACGTGCTACAGTCCATGGGGTCGCAGGAGTTGGACATGACCTAGTGACTAAACCACCACCACCACAGTCCTTCACAGGTGGGCTGCTCAGGTTGTGTCCCTGAGGCAAGATATTATGTATGTTTATAATAATAATTAAAAAAGGCTTAAAGTCACAGTAGCAGATGTAGTGTAAATTTAAAATTAACCCTTCCTGGTTACAATTCTCCCATCTCAGTGTCCATCCCACAATCTTGTGGGAGAAGGGGGGGCATTTTGCTTGTCAGATGGATCTTCCTGGGAGTGTCTGCCATTGGTGCCAGTGTTTTTAAATGTTGAGACTTGTTTTCCGTTGTTCCTCTTGGAAAAGTGTCTACTTTACACCAGTAGAATCAGAAATATTGAACTTCAAACATAAGAGGCAGCATCTCAAGCTAAAAAATTCAGTGCTTTTCTATGCACAGGAAGGGGCTTCCCTGGTGGCTCAGCTGGTAAGAATCCGCCTGAAATACAGAAGACCCATATTTGATCCTTGGGTTGGGAAGATCCCCTGGAGAAGGAAAAGGCTACCCACTCTGGTATTCTGGCCTGGAGAATCACATGGACTGTATAGTCCATTGGGTCTCAAAGAGTCAGACACTACTGAGTGACTTTCACTTTCATGCATGGGAAGATGCAAGAGTTAGTGGTCATTAAATCATATTCTTAGCCAACTGGGGCCTGTAATCCTGCATTCTCAGGATTTCCTCAAGGTTCACCATAGGAAGTGGTAGGAGTGTTGCAGTCTAATGACCTCCATGTTGCAGGCATTCCCCTTTCTCAGGGCTCACTGGCTCACATTGAAGGGCTGCAATTGCTGATCCCATTTCTCAGATCGTCCCCTCTTGGTCATGAATGACCATTATTGGGAAACATTTCATGACCAACATTTATCCCATGCCACTGGGAGGCTCATCCCAGTTCAGTTGAAAAATTCTTAACATGTCACTCCAGGTGTTAAATTTTGGACCAGGTCCCATCAATAATTAAACTTATCCAAATTCTCTGGATTCTTTGTAACTATAATCCAGGAGACATTTTCCCCTGTTGCTTTTCCCCATACCTAGAATCATACTATTACAATTATTTCCTTAAAAATGTTTAGTCATAGAATGTCAGGGAATGTTTGACGGGAGGATTCCTATGTGCTGTCTCTCATGAGTCCTTTGTCCCTCTTCAAGTGGAACAGCACACTGCTCCCAGGGACTGAGGTCATTGTGTGTTCATAAGTCCTTTAGTAGCTTGTAATTTTTCTTTTGTAAGGGGCCATTGCTTTGTCCAAATAGACTGATAATTTTTCTCAGTTATTTTAATAATTGTTTTGTTTGTTAAATGAGCAGTGGCCCCTAGGAAAAATGTGGAATGTATATCTGAATCTGCCATTGCATAAGTAAGTCCCTTCTTATTATATTAAGGGGTGCACCTATCACATAAGGTCTTAATGTTGTAGGTTGGCCTTTTGGTCTATCATATGGGTAGATTTGAATATTTTGATAAATTTCTTGTACTTTGGTTTGAGAAATTCCTGCAATTTGGCGAGAGACCTCTTGTATAGGTCAGGATTTGGGCCATAAGTGTTTGGAAATAATAGTAATATTAGATCCAGTGCCAAGACCAGAAAATCTTTTACCATTAATTTTGATATTTATATTTGGTTGGGCATATTCAAATACCAATGTTGTCCATAAGGATTGTTTTTGATCTGTACTGCCAAATATGCCTGTCCATATATTATTAGAGGAGTTAATAGAAATGTAAGGCAAAAGAAGTAATTGAGCAATTTTGTCCCCCTTTTTGAATTGCCATAGAATCTGAGCTGACATCATAATTTGAATTTCTCCTTTATAATTTGAATCGATTATTCCAGGGTGAACAGCAATTCCTTTAGAAGCCAAATTAGATCAGCCAAGTAAAAGACTGAAGGTTTGTGGGGGCAGGGGTCCAAAACGTCTGGTAGGTATTCTAGAAGGGACTGCTTAAGGGTAAAGGAAAAAATCATTTAGGGCTGGTATATTAATGGCAGCACTGCTGGACGTTGAGGGTTTAAAGGAAAAGATAGAATTTGCCCCTGGTTTTTGTTGTAGGGGACCTGGGGGGGTCCCCTGTTTGGAATTTCCTGAATAGGTTTTCCTTCAATATCAAATTTTAAATTTACAATCTTTGGCCCAATGCATTCCTCTATGGCAGCAAGGGCGAATTCTTGGAGGTTTTTTATTAGCCTTCTTAGGGCAGTCCCTTTTTAAATGGTTTTTATCTCCACATGTAAAGCATCCTTCATTTCCCTTTTTAAAGGTAGTAGCCATTGTTTCAGCTAGTATTTGCATCTTTTGAGTTTTTGATCCTAAATTGTGACAAGCCTCTATTCATTGGTGTGAAACCAGAAGTCCCTGAACTTTAAACAAATGGTGAAGTAAAGTAGAAAAATGATGGGGCTTTCCAGCCGTTTGACCCATGTCTTAGTACTTACCGACCTCAATAGGTCCCGGAGTCACTCCACCCAATATGCCACGTATACCAGTGTCCCTGTTCGGGCGCAATTTGTTGTGGTCTTTAATGGACCGGAACCTGGTGGTATGGAGTCGACGATAAGAAAGTAAAAGAGAGAAAGAGACTGATATTCCCTGGTTTATGCAGAGGACCAATAAAGCCCTTGACACAGGACTTGCATCACTCACGAAGGCACCAGACGCCCTCTTGAGGGAGTCTTAGAAGCCCGGGCAGGAAAGGGAGCACAACGGGTCTCCCCGCTCCAGAGAATCAGCCAGAAAGAGAGAAAGAGAGAGAGAGAGAGAGACAAAAAAGACCTGGGGACCTAAGCTCTGATCGAGCAAAGGTGCTTTAATGATGTTTCTATGAGTATATATATAGTCTGAGGTACAAGAAACTTCTTTCGGGAATGATAGAGATCAGAAAACCAAAAGTACAGCAACTGTTACCAAGGGAACAAGGGGTAATGTTAGTCACAAGGTCAGGAGACAATCCATATCTCAAGAAAGGGGAGCAAGACTAAGCAGTTTTGTCCTAAAGAGAATGTTTATTAAAGGAGACCCAAGCCTGCCACACACAATGACCTCAGTCCCTGGGAGCAGCGTGCTGTTCTGCTTGAAGAGGGACAAAGGACTCATGAGAGAGAGCATGTAGGAATCCTCCCGTCAAACATTCCCTGACAATAGAAGTTTTGTTGGAGGCCTGATTTACGCATTGGTTACTGTAAGAACAACAATCATACAAATTAGACAGGATATAAGTAATGCAGACAATGCCATAGTGCAGCATGGAGACATAAAGCATGATTTGAAAACAAAAAAGATATTTAACTAATGATTAGTATAACTAGTTGTAGTCCAGTTATAATAATCGAGTGACCAGAGGAGCCATAACTGACTTAATGAGCTATCTGCAGTTTCATTGTACTGGCCATGCACACTTATGCACAGCTTAATCTTTGAGACAAGCATATGTTACTGGCTTCCCTTGCGGCTCAGCTAGTAAAGAATCCACCTGCGATGCGGGAGACCTGGGTTCGATCCCTGGGTTGGGAAGATCCCCTGGAGGAGGGCATGGCAACCCACTCCAGAATTCTAGCCTAAAGAATCCCCATGGACAGAGGAGCCTGACATGCTGCAGTCCGTGGGGTCACAAAGAGTCGGATATGACTGAGCAACTAAGCACACACATATGTTACTGGCAAGATCAACCATGTAGAAAGAAAAAGATATATGTTCCAAAAGGCATAATCTACCAAACTATTTATTGCAAGTCATAATTAATTGGAGAAGTTTTTTTTTTTCTTACACCTGAAAAACACAAATTTAAACCAGCAATCCTTTGAGATACAGACCATAAAAATTACAACCATATTTACCAGTTTACTCAGTTCTATATAACTAATAAGTGTGTTATTCATTTGACAACACTTCCCTTGTAGTTTAACATACCAAATAAACCTGATTAGTTTAATATCTCCATCTGGGGTTCCTCAAGGGCCCCTTTGAAGCACCCCACAAGCTGGAGGTCAAAGGAACTTTATTATAATTTGATTTTGGAAGCCTTGTCAAAGGAGCACAAAGTAATATTTTAAAATATAACTGAACCATGGGTCACTGTGAAACTTAGCCAAAGCGAAAATAGAAGATTTTGAAAACAAATACAGATTAAATAAACTTGAACTCTGTTATCAAAAGGCAGTTTGACATCTTCCGAAAATTTGTTTTGAGAGAAAAGACAAATGTATGCTTTACATTAGCTTAAAGTTTCATTTGCTCAATTAAACTTGTTTTAAACCTTAGTCAATCCTGACTGACCCTATACAAAACACTGTTATCACTTGCTACCACAATTTTAACTTTTAAGTTACAGAATATCTGGAGAGATCCTAAAACATATATTTCTAAAAGTTTCTTTACATTTAATTGGGCCTCCACCCTCTTGGGAGTGTATCAGTTGGCTCGCTGATATGTTAGAGTGTATTTGAGGCTCAAGATCTAGTGGAAATTATTAGTCCACCATCCTGGATCTATTTGTTTATATTCAGCCTATGTAATGTCCTTGGGTTATGTCATTCCTTCAAAGAATGTGCCCTGCCCCATTTCGTTCTGTTTCATTTCCCCACCCCCATCAGATTTTATTCCCATATTCTTATGGGAAGCAGAGTGGTGAAGCTCTACTTTCTGTAATTGTTCTAAGGCTAAGAGGAGCATCTAACCTGCCTGTCAGGGAGCAAAAGTCTCAAGATACCTGGTCTAGGGGCCCCAGAGGCAGGAGAGCCCCTTGTTTTAATCTGTATGGGCTGGAATCCTTACACAGTCATCATTTTGGTATGGAACTGCTGCAACTGCTTCCACAGACTTCCTGTGAATCTCCTTGGTAATGAAGCTCTTTTCTGTACAGCATCAAAGTACAAAAGTATCTATAAATGACAAAAGGCTTCAAAGTCATGGTTAATTAAACCTGATCAACTGACAAAGGAACTTGGATAATACTTACTCCTTAACCAAAGTAACCAGAGATCTCAAAAGTGAATACACATTACTTAAAGGCAAAGCAGTCACAGGCAGGTCTGGCTCAGTCTCTTGTGGGGTGCACTGCTCCTTTTCCTGGGTTTTGGTGCACACAAGGTTTTGTTTGTGCACTCAAAGCAACTCTGGCAGGTGTGGGGTTTGATTTTAAGCTCAACTGAGCCCCTCCTACCATCTTGCTGCAGCTTCTCCTTCGCCGTTGGATGTGGGCATGCTCAAAATCCTTCAAGCTAGGCTTCAACAGTACATGAACTGAGAAATTCCAGATGTACAAGCTGGATTTAGAAAAGGCAGAGGAACCAGAGATTAAAAAATCAAAGAGGAACCAAAGATCAAAAATTCTTAAAGACATGGGAATACCAGACCACCTTACCTGCCTCCTGAGAAATCTGTATGCAGGTGAAGAAGAAACAGTTAGAACTGAACAAGGAACAAAAGACTGGTTCTAAATTGGGAAAGGAGTACTTCAAGGCTGTATATTGTCACCCTACTTATTTAACTTATATGCAGAGTTCATCACGTGAAATCCTGGCCTGGATGAAGCACAAGCTGGAATCAAGATCACCAGGTGAAATATCAATAACCTCATATATGAAGATGATACCACTCTAATGGCAGAAAGCGATGAGGAACTAAAGAGCCTCTTGATAAAGGTGAAAGAGGAGAGTTAAAAAGCTGGCTTAAAACTCAGCATTCAAAAAACTAGGATTATGGCATCTGGTCCCATCACTTCATGGCAAATAGAAGGGGAAAAAATGGAAACAGTGAAAGATTTTATTTTCTTGGGCTCCAAAATCACTGCGATTGGTGACGGCAGCCATGAAATTAAAAGACACTTGCGGAGGGAGGAGCCAAGATGGTGGAGGAGTAGGACGGGGAGACCACTTTCTCTCCTACAAATTCATCAAAAGAATAACTGAATGCAGAGCAAACTTCACAAAACAACTTCTGATCGCTAGCTGAGGTCATCAGGCGCCCAGAAAAGCAGACCATTGTCTTCGAAAGGAGGTAGGACAAAACATAAAAGATAAAAAGTGAGACAAAAGAGCTAAGGACGGAGACCCGTCCCGGGAAGGGAGTCTTAGGCGGCCTTGCTTGGGCTAGGGTCCGGGCCTGAGTGCCCTGAGGACAATCGGAGGGAGCTTCTGTGAGGTGCCAACTTGAACTGTGGGAGACCAAAAGAGAGAAAATTAACCGGCCGGAACACACTGCCGGCCGTTCGCAGAACAAAGGGACGGAGAAAGTCCCGAGAAGAGCTCGCAGGCTGCGGACCGGCCCAGCCCCACCGGAGGCAGGAGGCAGGAGGCAGGGGGGAGGGGAAGGTCGCGGCGAGACACAGGGCGCAGGCACCCGACCGGCGCGGGCGGGGACTGGGGCTGGGGACGCAGAGGGCGGAAGGCGCGCGCACCCGACTGGCGCCAGCGGAAACTGAGACTGGGTCCGCGGAAGGGAGTGAGTGCGCCACACCTGGGGATAGTGCGCCCATCAAGCCCCTCGCTGCCTGGACCGCTCTGACGGGGAAGGCACAGAGAGCAGGCGCAGCTTTCCCTTCCGCGCTTTTGTGTAACACCCGAGGGCTGGAACCTGGCGCAGCGCGGGGCGCGCTCCATATAGTACAGCTGGGAGCCTGAGCAGCGCAGACGGAGAAAGCAGCGTCAGCCCCTCCCGGCAGCGCCAGCCCGCCCCCGCAGGGCCAGCCCCTCCCCGCAGCGTCAGCCCCGCCCCGCAGCGCCAGCCCATCCCCGCAGCGTCAGCCCCTCCCAGCAGCACAACGGAACTAGCTAACTGAATAAGAGTCCACCTCCGCCCGCCTGTGTCAGGGCGGAAATGAGGCTCTGAAGAGACCGGCAAACAGAAGCCAAATAAACAAAGGGAACCGCTTCAGAAGGGACTGGTGCAACAGATTAAAATCCCTGTAGAAAACACCGACTTCACCGGAAGGGCCCTGTAGATATCGAGAAGTGTAAGCTGGAACGAGGAGCTATCTGAAACTGAGCCGAACCCACACTGACCACAACAGCTCCAGAGAAACTCCTAGATATATTTTTAATTTTTTTTTTCTAAGTAAGGAAAAAAAAAAATTTTTTTTTCTTTTTATATTTTTTCTTTTTTATTTTTTCTCTTTTATTTTTCTTTAAAATTCCCTATTACTCCCCCATTACTCCTTAACTTTCATTTTCATAGATTTTTATGATTTTTTTAATTAGGGGAAAAAAAAATTTTTTTTTCTTTCTTTCTTTTTCCTTTTTTGTTTTTTTTTTCTTTTTCTTTTTTTTTTCTTTTTTCTTCTTTTTTTTCCTTTCCGTTTTCTCTTTTATTTTCTATTTTTCTTTTTCTCTTATTTCTTTTAAAGTCCTCTAGTACTCCTCTACTACTCTTCATTTTCATTTTCACTACACTATAACCTTACAAAAAAAAAAAAAAAAAGAGAAGCCCTATCTTTAAACCGAAGATTATTCTCTCCCAATCTTGACTCTCTGTTTTCTACCTCACAACACCTCTATTTCCTCCTTCCCCTTCTCTTCCCAATCCGATTCTGTGAATCCTTGTAGGTGTCTGAGATACGGAGAACACTCTGGGAACAGAGAGCTGCGTAGATCTCTCTCTCTCCTCTTGAGTCCCCCTTTTTCTCCTCCTGCTCATCTCTATCTCCCTCCTCCCTTTTCTCCTGTTCATGTAACTCTGTGAACCTCTCTGGTTGTCCCTAATGGGGGAGAATCTTTTTGCCATTAACCTAGAAGTTTTATTATCAGTGCTGTATAGTTGGAGAAGTCCTGAGACTACAGGAAGAATAAAACTGAAATCCAGAGGCAGGAAACTTAAGCCCAAAACCTGAGAACACCAGAAAACTCCTGACTACATGGAACTTTAAGCAATAAGTGACCGTCCAAAAGCCTCCATACCTACACTGAAACCAACCACCACCCAAGAGCCAGTAAGTTTTAGAGCAAGACATACCACGCAAATTCTCCAGCAACACAGGAACATAGCCCCGAATGTCAACATACAGGCTGCCCAAGGTGACACCTAACACATAGACCCATCTCAAAACTCATTACTGGGCACTCCATTGCTCTCCAAAAAGAAGAAATCAAGTTCCACGCACCAGTACACTGACGCAAGCTTCCCTAACCGGGAAACCTTGACAAGCCAATCGTCTAACCCCACCCACTGGGTAAATCCCCCACAATAAAAAGGAACCACAGACCTCCAGAATACAGAAAGTCCACTCCAGACACAGCAAGCTAAACAAGATGAAAAGGCAAAGAAATACCCAACAGGTAAAGGAACATGAAAAATGCCCACCAAGTCAAACAAAAGAGGAGGAGATAGGGAATCTACCTGAAAAAGAATTTAGAATAATGATAATAAAAATGATCCAAAATCTTGAAAACAAAATGGAGTTACAGATAAATAGCCTGGAGACAAAGATTGAAAAGATACAAGAATTGTTTAATAAAGACCTAGAAGAAATAAAAAAGAGTCAATTAAAAATGAACAATGCAATGAATGAGATCAAAAACACTCTGGAGGGAACCAAGAGTAGAATAACGGAGGCAGAAGATAGGATAAGTGAGGTAGAAGATAAAATTGTGGAAATAAATGAAGCAGAGAGGAAAAAAGAAAAAAGGATCAAAAGAAATGAGGACAACCTCAGGGACCTCTGGGACACTGTGAAACGCCCCAACATTCGAATCATAGGAGTTCCAGAAGAAGAAGACAAAAAGAAAGGCCATGAGAAAATACTTGAGGAGATAATAGCTGAAAACTTCCCTAAAATGGGGAAGGAAATAGCCACCCAAATCCAAGAAACCAAGAGAGTCCCAAACAGGATAAACCCAAGGCGAAACACCCCAAGACACATATTAATCAAATTAACAAAGATCAAACACAAAGAACAAATATTAAAAGCAGCAAGGGAAAAACAACAAATAACACACAAAGGGATTCCCATAAGGATAACAGCTGATCTATCAATAGAAACCCTCCAGGCCAGAAGGGAATGGCAGGACGTCCTGAAAGTAATGAAAGAGAATAACCTACAACCTAGATTACTGTATCCAGCAAGGATCTCATTCAGATATGAAGGAGAACTCAAAAGCTTTACAGATAAGCAAAAGCTGAGAGAATTCAGCACCACCAAACCAGCTCTTCAACAAATGCTAAAGGATCTTCTCTAGACAGGAAATGCAGAAAGGTTGTATAAACGTGAACCCAAAACAACAAAGTAAATGGCAATGGGACCACACCTATCAATAATTACCTTAAATGTAAATGGGTTGAATGCCCCAACCAAAAGACAAAGATTGGCTGAATGGATACAAAAACAAGACCCCCATATATGCTGTCTACAAGAGACCCACCTCAAAACAAGAGACACATACAGACTAAAAGTGAAGAGCTGGAAAAAAATATTTCATGCAAATGGAGACCAAAAGAAAGCAGGAGTCGCAATACTCATATCAGATAAATAGACTTTCAAATAAAGGATGTGAAAAGAGACAAAGAAGGACACTACATAATGATCAAAGGATCAATCCAAGAAGAAGATATAACATTATAAAATATATATGCACCCAACATAGGAGCAGCCGCAATATGTACGGCAAAACCTAACGAGTAGAAAGAGGAAATAATAGTAACAAATAATAGTGGGAGAGTTTAATACCCCACTCACAACTATGGACAGATCAACTAAACAAAAAATTAACAAGAAAAACACAAACTTTAAATGACACAATGAACCAGCTAGACCTAATTGATATCTATAGGACATTTCACCCCAAAACAATCAACTTCACCTTTTTCTCAAGTGCACACAGAACCTTCTCCAGAATAGATCACATCCTGGGCCATAAATCTGGTCTTGGAAAATTCAAAAAAAATTGAAATCATTCCAGTCATCTTTTCTGACCACAGTGCAGTAAGATTAGATCTCAATTACAGGAAAAAATTGTTAAAAATTCAAACACCTGGAGGCTAAATAACACGCTTCTGAATAACCAACAAATCATAGAAGAAATCAAAAAAGAAATCAAAATATGTATAGAAATGAATGAAAATGAAAACACAACAACCCAAAACCTATGGGACACTGTAAAAGCAGTGCTAAGGGGAAGGTTCATAGCATTACAGGCTTACATCAAGAAACAAGAAAAAAGCCAAATAAATAACATAACTCTACACCTAAAGCAATTAGAAGAAGGAAGAAATGAGAACACCCAGGTTAGCAGAAGGAAAGAAAATCTTAAAAATCAGGGCGAAATAATGCAAAGAGACCATAGCAAAAATCAACAAGCTAAAAGCTGGTTTTTTGAAAAAATAAACAAAATTGACAAACCATGTAGCAAGACTCATTAATGAAACAAAGAGAGATGAACCAAATTAAAAACAAAATTAAGAAATGAAAATGGAGAGATCACAACAGACAACTGAAATACAAAGGATCATAAGAGACTACTACCGAGCAGCTCTATGCAATAAAATGGACAACTTGGATGAAATGGACAAATTCTTAGAAAAGTATAACTTTCCAAAACTGAACCAGGAAGAAATAGAAGATCTTAACAGACCCATCACAAGCAAGGAAATCGAAACTGTCATCAAAAATCTTCCAGCAAACAAAAGCCCAGGACCAGATGGCTTCACAGCTGAATTCTACCAAAAATTTAGAGAAGAGCTAACACCTATCTTACTCAAACTCTTCCAGAAAATTGCAGATGAAGGTAAGCTTCCAAACTCATTCTATGAGGCCACCATCACCCTAATTCCAAAACCAGACAAAGATGCAACAAAAAAAGAAAACTACAGGCCAATATCACTGATGAACATAGATGCAAAAATCCTTAACAAAATTCTAGCAAACAGAATCCAACAACATATTAAAAAAATCATACACCATGACCAAGTGGGCTTTATCCCAGGAATGCAAGGATTCTTTAATATCCGCAAATCAATCAATGTAATACACCACATTAACAAATTGAAAGATAAAAACCATATGATTATCTCAATAGATGCAGAGAAAGCCTTTGACAAAATTCAACACTCATTTATGATTAAAACTCTCCAAAAAAGCAGGAATAGAAGGAACATACCTCAACATAATAAAAGCTATATATGACAAACCCACAGCAAGCATCACCCTCAATGGTGAAAATTGAAAGCATTTCCCCTGAAATCAGGAACAAGACAAGGGTGCCCACTCTCACCACTACTGTTCAACATAGTGTTGGAAGTTTTTGGCCAAGCAATCAGAGCAGAAAAAAGAAGTAAAAGGAATCCAGACAGGAAAAGAAGAAGTGAAACTCTCACTGTTTTTGCAGATGACATGATCCTCTATATAGAAAACCCTAAAGACTCTACCAGAAAATTACTAGAACTAATCAATGAATATAGTAAAGTTGCAGGATATAAAATTAACACACAGAAATCCCTTGCATTCCTATATACTAACAATGAAAAAACAGAAAGAGAAATTAAGGAAACAATACCATTCACCATTGCAACAAAAAGAATAAAATACTTAGGAGTATATCTACCTAAAGAAACAAAAGACCTATACATAGAAAACTATAAAACACTGATGAAAGAAATCAAAGAGGACACAAACAGATGGAGAAACATACCGTGTTCATGGATTGGAAGAATCAATATTGTCAAAATGGCTATTCTACCCAAAGCAATCTATAGATTCAATGCAATCCCTATCAAGCTACCAACGGTATTTTTCACAGAACTAGACCAAAGAATTTCACAATTTGTATGGAAATACAAAAAACCTCGAATAGCCAAAGTAATCTTGAAAAAGAAGAATGGAACTGGAGGAATCAACCTGCCTGACTTCAGACTCTACTACAAAGCCACAGTCATCAAGACAGTGTGGTACTGGCACAAAGACAGAAATATAGATCAATGGAACAGAATAGAAAGCCCAGAGATAAATCCACGAACCTATGGACACCTTATCTTTGACAAAGGAGGCAAGGATATACAATGGAAAAAAGACAACCTCTTTAACAAGTGGTGCTGGGAAAACTGGTCACCACTTGTAAAAGAATGAAACTAGAACACTTTCTAACACCATACACAAAAATAAACTCAAAATGGATTAAAGATCTAAATGTAAGACCAGAAACTATAAAACTCCTAGAGGAGAACATAGGCAAAACACTCTCCGACATAAATCACAGCAAGATCCTCTATGACCCACCTCCCAGAATATTGGAAATAAAAGCAAAACTAAACAAATGGGACCTAATGAAACTTAAAAGCTTTTGCACTACAAAGGAAACTATAAGTAAGGTGAAAAGACAGCCCTCAGATTGGGAGAAAATAATAGCAAATGAAGAAACAGACAAAGGATTAATCTCAAAAATATACAAGCAACTCCTGCAGCTCAATTCCAGAAAAATAAATGACCCAATCAAAAAATGGGCCAAAGAACTAAACAGACATTTCTCCAAAGAAGACATACAGATGGCTAACAAACACATGAAAAGATGCTCAACATCACTCATTATTAGAGAAATGCAAATCAAAACCACAATGAGGTACCATTACACGCCAGTCAGGATGGCTGCTATCCAAAAGTCTACAAGCAATAAATGCTGGAGAGGTGTGGAGAAAAGGGAACCCTCTTACACTGTTGGTGGAAATGCAAACTAGTACAGCCACTATGGAAAACAGTGTGGAGATTCCTTAAAAAACTGGAAATAGAACTGCCATATGACCCAGCAATACCACTTCTGGGCATACACACTGAGGAAACCAGATCTGAAAGAGACACATGCACCCCAATGTTCATCGCAGCACTGTTTATAATAGCCAGGACATGGAAGCAATCTAGATGCCCATCAGCAGACGAATGGATAAGGAAGCTGTGGTATATATACACCATGGAATATTACTCAGCCATTAAAAAGAATTCATTTGAATCAGTCCTAATGAGATGGATGAAACTGGAGCCCCTTATACAAAGTGAAGTAAGCCAGAAAGATAAAGAACATTACAGCATACTAACACATATATATGGAATTTAGAAAGATGGTAACGATAACCCTATATGCAAAACAGAAAAAGAGACACAGAAATACAGAACAGACTTTTGAACTCTGTGGGAGAATGTGAGGGTGGGATATTTCAAAAGAGCAGCATGTATACTATCTATGGTGAAACAGATCACCAGCCCAGGTGGGATGCATGAGACAAGTGCTCGGGCCTGGTGCACTGGGAAGACCCAGAGGAGTCGGGTGAAGAGGGAGGTGGGAGGGGGGATCGGGATGGGGAATAAGTGTAAATCTATGGCTGATTCATATCAATGTATGACAAAACCCACTGAAATGTTGTGAAGTAATTAGCCTCCAACTAATAAAAAAATTAAAAAATAAAAAATAAAAAAAATAAAAGACACTTGCTCCTTGGAAGAAAAGCTATGACCAACCTAGACAGAATATTAAAAAGCAGAGACATCACTTTGCCAACAAAGGTCCGTCTAGTCAAAGCTATGGTTTTTCAGTAGTCATGTATGGATGTGAGAGTTGAACCATAAAGAAACCTGAGTGCCAAAGAAGTGATGCTTTTGAACTGTGATGTTGGAGAAGACTCTTCAGAGTCCCTTGGACTGCAAGGAGATCAAACCAGTCAAACCTAAAGGAAATCAATCCTGAATATTCATTGGAAGGACTGATGCTGAAGCTGAAATTCCAATGCTTTGGCCACCTGATGGGAAGAAATGACCCATTGGAAAAGGTCCTGATGCTGGGAAAGATTGAAGGAAGGAAGAGAAGGGGACAGCAGATGGTTGGATGGTATCACTGACTCGATGCACATGAGTTTGATTAAGCTATGGGAGTTGGTGATGGACAGGGAAGTCTGGTGTGCTGCAGTCCATGGGGTCACAAAGACTCAGACATGAGTGAGGGACTGGACTGACTTACTGAAAGGGTTTTTGGAGCCACCCTTGCGGTCCTGTAAAGACTACATTTGTAAACCAAGGACAGTTTTGTTTTTCCCTCTTTCCCAAAAGAACTGGGTGGCCTCCCCAACAAGGACTGACACAGATCTATCCACCTATGTTGAAAAACGTCACTCCTCCTCCTCCAGCCTAAGGGAGAAGGCCTCTGTGGGGGGCCCAGAGGCAACACTCAGGCTCCCGCAAATCAATCTGGACTGAGGGGGAAAGAGGCAAAGGCAACAGGAGAGATAGGGAAGATAGACTGAGGAATCCACCCTGTAATTCCACTGGCCTGGTCACCAGCTTGAGGGAGGAAGAGGAAAGAAGAATCCTTACCCACTTGGGTGGCAGCTTCTGGGGCACAGTGAGCTGTAGGCCTATGGAACACATCAGAGAGTAGCCCCGGCCAGAGTTCCTCAGTTGTTTCCACAGCCACTGGCCTGTTCACAGATTGTTCGAGGAGAAAGAATGAGAAAACTCTAGAGGAAGGCTTAGAGTTAGTACCAGATGTCTGCATATTACCAAAGTAACCAGAATAAACCAAAACCTAACCAGCTGGAAAGTCACATTAACATGACTTCCCAATCCCACTAGATCAATGACCTTTCTCCAAAGCTCCTTGTAAACAGAGTTTCTCTTCATAGGAAGAACACCCCAATTGGAGTCAAAGCCCCCCTCAGATGGGAGCTGAGGCTCCCCAGATTGGATAAGGTCCAAAAGGCCCCAGTGGGACCCTGATGTCAAGCTGTTCTGGGGAAAAAGGCTATTTGAGCGCTTCATTTACAAAGGAGAGTAGTATCTATTAGAGAGTCAATCAACTTGTTTCCCAGTGTCAAAGTTACCCCGGGCTCCTATAGGGGAAATTAGAATTTGATGCCTCAAGTCCAAGGGAGCCCCTGGGTCTGTTCATTATCAGAGTGTTCCTCTCCTTTGTAAAGCACTTCTGACTGCCAGATTGTTTAGCTGTGAGCCATTCAGGGGTCACTGCTCTTCTGATCTTAACAAACTAATATGCACCCCAAAGATCTTTCCTTCAGGATAAATGAAATATTTCCCATTTTAATAAGCTTTATAACACCAAAACACAAAAGATGCAGACAAACTCTAACAAAAGCAGCACAATTTCAGCATTGATGCACAGATGAACCAATTCCCCTAATCAGGTAAATAAGTTTACCCTACAGAACAAATGAACTAATTCCAGCTAGGCTACCCAACTCCACAAAAACTAGCTCCCCAGTGAACCGGTTCCAACAGAGCCAATTCCCAAATCAGGTAAATAAATTTACCCTACAAAACAAATAAGCTAATTCCAACTAAGGTGGGCTTGCCCCACAAGAACTAGTTCCCAAATGAACCGGTTCAGGGTAGAGTCCAAAAACACTTCCCCTCTCCAACAGTGTATCCCAACCAAATTGGCTTGTCCCAAAAAGGAAAAGCCCAAATTGAGGGGAAAAATTGTTGCTGGTGTGCACACCGGAGAGACTTACCCTCCAGAACTGAGCCTGTCAGCTCACAAAAGGGCACACGAAACAAGCAAACCAGCTGAACCAGCTATTGAATTGGGTAGACTTACCCTACGAATGGGGTGTCCCTGGTGGCTCAGACAGTAAAGAATCTACCTGCAATCAGGGAGACCTGGGTTCGATCCCTGGGTTGGGAAGATCCCCTGCAGGAGGGCATGGCAACCCACTCCAGTATTCTTGTCTGGAGAATCCCCATGGACAAGAGGAGACTGGTGGGCTACAGTCCATGGGATCGCAAAGAATCAGACATGACTGGGTGACTAAGCACAGCACAGCACAGTACCCTACAAATGAAATTGAATCTGCCGAATCATAGAAGTTTGCTGGTTCCTTGTCTCAACTGCCAAATTCTGGGGGCAGCCGGTGCTGCTTCAGGGAATCTTGAAGCAAAGAACCTCAGGACAAATGATTCCAGCAGCTGCTAGGATCTTGCCCCCAAAATCCCTGTTCAGGGCCAGCTAGCCATGATCACAAGGCTCTTAACTGGCTAGGCCAAATTGTTACTGAGTTCAAGCTCACTCCACTCGTTGTACAACAGGCCAATGAGTCCCCGAGATGAGGTGTTGAGGCAAGGAAGAGACTTAAATGGTGGAGCCAGCTGACTGAGAAGATGGCAGACTAGCACCTCAAAGTAACCATCTTACCAGTGCCTGGTTGCCAGGTTCTTTTACGGATCACAGATGGGGGGGGAGGTGAGGAAACAAAGTAAAAAAGACTATTCGTTCCTTGCAAATGTCCCCTAGAAAGGCAAGGCTCAGGCAGGGGAATGTCTTAGTTTTACTTCCTTACAGTCCTTCACAGGTGGGTGGCTCAGGTTATCTCCTTGAGGCAGGCCATTATGTATGTTTATAATAACAAAAAAGGGTGCTGGCTTCAGCAGCACATATACTAAAATTGGAATGATACAGAGAAGATTAGCATGGCCCCTGCGCAAGGATGACATGCAAATTCATGAAGCCTTCCATATTTTTATACAAGATACTCCTGCAGCTAAATTCCAGAAAAATAAATGACCCAATCAAAAAAATGGGCCAAGGATCTAAACAGACATTTCTCCAAAGAAGACATACAGATGGCTAACAAACACATGAAAAGATGCTCAACATCACTCATTATCAGAGAAATGCAAATCAAAACCACAATGAGGTACCATTACACACCAGTCAGGATGGCTGCTATCCAAAAGTCTACAAGCAATAAATGCTGGAGAGGGTGTGGAGAAAAGGGAACCCTCTTACACTGTTGGTGGGAATGCAAACTAGTACAGCCACTATGGAGAACAGTGTGGAGATTCCTTAAAAAACTGGAAATAGAACTGCCATATGACCCAGCAATACCACTCCTGGGCATACACACTGAGGAAACCAGATCTGAAAGAGACACGTGCACCCCAATGTTCATCGCAACGCTGTTTATAATAGCCAGGACATGGAAGCAATCTAGATGCCCATCAGCAGACGAATGGATAAGGAAGCTATGGTACATATACACAATGTAATATTACTCAGCCATTTAAAAAAATTCATTTGAATCAGTTCTAATGAGGTGGATGAAACTGGAGCCCCTTATACAGAGTGAAGTAAGCCAGAAAGAAAAACCCCAATACAGTATACTAATGCATATATATGGAATTTAGAAAGATGGGAATGATAACCCTGTATGCAAGACAGAAAAAGAGACACAGATATATAGAACAGACTTTTGGACTCTATGGGAGAAGGCGAGGGTGGGATGATCTGAGAGAATAGTATTGAAACATGTATATTATCAAGTGTGAAACAGATTGCCAGCCCAGGTTGGATGCATGAGACAAGTGCTCAGGGCTGGTGCACTGGGATGACCCAGAGAGATAGGATAGGGAGGCAGGTGGGAGGGGGGTTCAGGATGGGGAACACATGTAAATCCATGACTGATTCATGTCAGTGTATGGCAAAAAAAACCACTACAATATTGTAAAGTAATTAGCCTCCAACTAATAAAAATAAAGGGAAAAAAAGAAATAAAAATTAAAAAAGGGTTAAAGTCACAGAAGTAGATCTGATGTAAATTTAAAATTAACCCTTCTTGCTTACAAACCCACCTGCCAATGCGGGAGACCCTGGTTCGAGACCTGAGTGGAGCAGATATCCTGGAGGAGGTCAAGGTAACCCACTCCAGTATTCTTGCCTGTAGAATCCCATATACAGAGAAACCTGATGGGTTATAGTCTCTGGGGTCACAAAGAGTTGACACAACTGAAGCCACTTAGTATGCATGCACACACATGGCACTCAAGATAACTGAAGAGTAGGGGCTTCCCTGGTGACTTAGATGGCAAAGAATCTGCCTGCAATGCAGGAGACCTGGGTTCAATCCCTGAGTCAAGAAGATCCCCAGGATAAGGGAATGGCAACCCATTCCAATATTCCTGCCTGGAAAATTCCATGGACAGAGGAAACTGGTATGCAAAGAGTCAGACACGACTGAGAGACTAACACTTTCAGGGTATGGAAGGAAGGAATGAGGCTTGAGAGGTAGTGAAAGCTCAGATAATACATCCCATTATATGAAAACTTTAGGGGATTAAACTTTATGTACAATAGAGAATGACATCAGTTTGTAAGTTATGAATTTGGTAGCACCGTGGAAGATAGACTGACAAGAGCTGCCCAGGCTGCACAGAACTGGATAGGAGGCTATTGCAGTAGTTCAGTTGGAGAATGGTGACTTGATGAAAGGTAGTAGCAATGAATATGAAAATGAGGAAATGCACTTGAGTGATACTTAGATATCAGTAGTGGCCACAGGACAGGAAAAGGTCAGTTTTCATTCCAATACCAAAGAAAGGCAATGCCAAAGAATGTTCAAAGAAGGACTGATGCTGGAGCTGAAATGCCAATACTTTGGCCACCTGATGTGAAGAACTGACTCATTTAAAAATACCCTGATTCTGGAAAAGATTGAAGGCGGGAGAAGAAGAGGATGACAGAGGATGAGATGGTTGGACAGCATCACCAACTCAGTGCACATGAGTTTGAGTAAACTCCAGGAGTTGGTGATGGACAGGGAGGCCTGGTGTGCTGCAGTTCACGGGGTCACAAAGAGCTAGACATGACTGAGTGACTGAACTGAACTGAAAGAATGCTCAAACTACTGTACAATTGCACTCATCTCACATGCTAGCAAAGTAACGCTCAAAATTTTCCAAGCCAGGCTTCAACAGTACGTGAACCATGAACTTCCAGATGTTCAAGCTGGATTTAGCAAAGGCAGAGGAACCAGAGATCAAATTGCCAACATCCATTGGATCATCAAGAAAGCAAGAGAGTTCCAGAAAAACATCTATTTCTGCTTTATTGACTACATCAAAGACTTTGACTGTGAGGGTCATAACAAACTGTGGAAAATTCTTAAAGAGATGGGAATACCAGATCACCTTACCTGCCTCCTGAGAAATCTGTATGCAGGTCAAAAAGCAACAGTTAGAACTGGACATGGAACCACAGACCGGTTCAAAATTGGGAAAGGAGTACGTCAAGGCTGGATACTGTCACCCTGCTTATTTAACTTATATGCAGAGTACATAATGCAAAATGCTGGTCTGGATGAAGCACAAGCTGGAATCAAGATTGCCAGGAGAAATATCGATAACCTCAGATATGCAGATGACACCACCCTTATGGCATAAAGCGAAGAAGAACTAAAGAGCCTTTAGCTTTCATTAAAGTGAAAGAGGAGAGTGAAAAAGTTGGCTTAAAACATTCAGAAAACTAAGATCATGGCATCCGGTCCCATCACTTCATGGCAAAGAGATGGGGAAATAATGGAAACAGTGACACACTTTATTTTGGGGTCTTCAAAATCACTGCAGATGATGATTGCAGCCATGAAATTAAAAGACGTTTGTTTCTTGGAAGAAAAGCTATGACCAACCCAGGCAGCATATTAAAATGCAGAGACATTACTTTGCCAACAAAGGTCCATCTAGTCAAAGCTATGGTTTTTCCAGTAGTCATGTATGGATGTGAGAGTTGGACTATAAAGAAAGCTGAGTGCTGAAGAATTGGTGATTTTGAACTGCGGTATTGGAGAAGACTCTTGGGAGTCCCTTGGACTGCAAGGCAATCCAATCAGTCCATCCTAAAGGAAATCAACCCTGAATATTTATTGGAAGGACTGATGCTGAAGCTGAAACTCCAATATTTTGGCCACCTAATGTGAAGAACTGTCTCAGTGGAAAAGACCCTGATGCTGGGAAAGATTAAAGACAGGAGGAAAAGGGAATGACAGAGGATGAGATGGTTGGGTGGCATCACCAACTCCATGGACATGAGTTTGAGCAAGGTTTGGGAGTTGGTAAAGGACAGTGAAGCCTGGTGTGCTGCAGTCCACGGGGTTGCAAAGAGTCAGACACGACTAGTGACTAAAGTGACTGACTGATATTTAGAAGGTTGAACAAAAAAATCATTTAGAAATGGAAGGGTGAGAAAAGTAAAAAGAATTATGGATGATTCACAAATTATGGTGCCAATAACTGGGGTGGAAGGAAGAGGAGATATAGGCAGAAGAAAGATAAACAGCTTGGACATGAGTTTGAGGGATATGTAGTCAAGTTCATATCTTTTAGGAAGTTGGGTAAAAGAGATAGGATTTCAGGAAATAGCACTACAGATAAAAGAATTTGCATGTCATCAGCATCGTGATACTTGAGATAGGAAGGGTTCTGGGATTGGAAAATGACCCTAGCCCTCTTCTGCCTTCTGTGCTCCATTGTTGCTCTGGTTTTAGCCCCTAGAGATTGACTTCCTTTATCTTCTTGCAATGTCAGCTATGCATATATAAGGAAACTGGTTGTAGCTTATCCAGCATATTGGTTTAAGAAGCAAGAAAGTATTTCAGAATACAGTCAACAGCACTGTCAGAAGTATTTTACTGTATTGTTCTTAAAATTAAAAACAATTGGTTAAACCTTTTGGCTTAGATGGCATTCATGAAATACCTATAGCCACAGCATCATACTTAATGGCGAAAGACTAAATGTCTTCTCTTATGGTCAAGAACAAGACAAGGATGTCGGCTCTCATCATTTCCATTCAACATTGCACTGGAAGTTCTAGACAGTGTGATGAAAATAATAAACGAATAAAACAAAACAAATGAACAAAGCCCAAGAAATAATAGGCATCCATATTGATTGGAAAGGAGAAGTGATCAAAATTGTCCTTCTTTGCAGATGATATGCTCATATATGTTGAAAATCCTATGATTTCTACAAAGAATATCAGAAAAAATAAGTGAGTTTGGCCAGGTTGCAGGATACCAGATTAATGTACAAAAACCAACTAAATTTCTATATCCTAGTAATGAGCAATTTTAAAAAATTAAAAATTTACAGTTACAATGTCATAAAATATGAAGAATTTCGGTATAAATCTAACAAAGCATATGACTGACTTGTACAATGAAAGCTAATAAACACCATTGAGAGAAATTAAAGACCTAAATAAATAGATATATTATGTTCGTGGGATGAAAGACAGTATTATTAAGGTGTGAATTCTCAGAATATACACCCCAGAAATTAACTCACACACCTACAGTCAATTAATCTTTGATAAAGAAGGCAAGAATATACAAGGGAGAGTCTCTTTAGCAAGTGGAGTTGGGAAAGTTGGACAGTCACATATAAATCAGTGAAGTTAGACCATGCCCTCACAGCACATTCAAAAATAAATTCAAGTGGCAAGACTTGAATATAAGATATGATACCATAAAACCCCTAGAAGAGAACATAGGCAAAACATTCTGACATAAATCATAGCAATATTTTCTTAGATCAGTCTCCAAAGGCAAAAGAATTAAAAGCAAAAATAAACTAATGAGGTCTAATCAAACTTAAAATACTGCATAGCAAAGGAAACCATAAACAAAATGAAAAGAGAACCTATGGATTGGGAGTAAGTATTTGCAAATGAAGAAAATGACAGGAGCTTAATTTCTAAAATATACAAACAGCTCATACTAATCAATATCAAAAAATTAACAACTCAATCAAAAATAGGCAGAAGACCTAAATAGACATTTCCCCAAAGACAGTATACAGATGGTCAACAGGAATATGAAAAGTTGGTCAATATCATTGTTGTTGCCCAAGAAAACAAAATCTGTCACTGCTTCCACTTTTTCCCCATCTAGTTGCCATGAAGTGATGGGACTGGATGCCATGATCTTTGTTTTTTGAATGTTGAATTTCAAGCAAACTTTTTCACTCTCCTCTTTCACCCTCAGCAGGAAACTCTAGTTCCTCTTTGCTTTCTGCCATTAGAGTGGTTTCATCTGCATATCTGCGATTGTTGATATCTCTCCCAGCAATCTTGATTCTAGCTTGTGATTCATCCACCTTGGCATTTTCCATGATGTACTCTGTGTATAAGTTAAATAAGCACAGTGACAATATACAGTCTTGTCATACTCCTTTCCCAATTTTGAACCCGTCCATTGAACCAGTCCATTGTTCAAAAACATGTTCCATGTCCATGGTTCTAGCTGTTGCTTCTTGACCTGTACACAGGTTTCTCAGGAGGCAGGTAAGGTGGACTGGTATTCCCATCTCTTGAAGAATTTCTCACAGTTTGTTGTGATCCATCACCTCCACTAGTTTTGTTCCTAGTAAATGCTTCCTCAGACCCACTTGACTTCACACTCCAGGATGTCTGCCTCTAAGTGAGTGATCATGGTTATCTGGGTCATTAAGACCTTTTTTTGTACAGCTCTTCTGTGTATTCTTGCCACCTCTTCTTAGTATCTTCTGCTTCTGTTAGGTCCTTACTGATTCTGTACTTTATTGTGCCCATCCTTCCATGAAATGTTTCCTTGATATCTCCAATTTTCTTGAAGAGATCTCTAGTCTTTCCCACCCTATTTTTTCCCTCTATTTTTTTGCACTATTCATTCAAGATGGCCTTCTTATCTCTCCTTGCTATTCTCTGGAACCCTGCATTCAGCTGGATATATCTTTCATTTTCCCCTTTGCCTTTCACTTCTCTTCTTTTCTCAACTATTTTTAAGGCCTCCAGATGACCACTTGGCCCTCTTGCATTTCTTTTTCTTGGGGATGGTTTTGTTCACCACTTTCTGTACAATTGTTAGAAACTTCCATCCACAGTTCTTCAGACATTCTGTCTACCAGATCTAATCCCTTGAATCTATTTGTCACCTCTGCAATATAATCATAAGGGATTTGAGTTAGGTCATATCTGAATGGCCTAGCGATTTCCCCTACTTTCTTCAATTTAAGCCTGAGTTTTGCAATACAGGGATTCCCTGGTGGTTCAGAGGGTAAAACATCTGCCTGCAATTCAGGAGACCCAGGTTCTATCCTTGGTTTGGGAAGATCCCCTGGAGAAGGAAATGGCAACCCACTCCAGTACTCTTGCCTAGAAAATTCCATGGATGGAGGAGCCTGGTGGGCTATAGTCCATGGGGTCGCAACGAGTCGGACATGATTGAGCAACTCCACTTGTTTGCAATACAGAGCTGATGGTCTGAGCCATAGTCAGCTCCAGGTCTTGTTTTTGCTGACTGTATAGAGCTTCTCCATCTTTAGCTGCAAAGAATATAATCAATCTGATTTTGGTACTGACCATCTGGTGGTGTCCATGTGTAGGGTCGCCTCTTGTGTTGTTGGAAGAGGGTGTTTGCTATGACTAGTGTGTTCTCTTGGGAAAACTCTGTTAGCCTTTGCCCTGCTTAATTTTGAACTTAAAAGCCAAACTTGCCCGTTACTCCAGGTATCTTTTGACTTTCTACTTTTGCATTCCAATCCCCGATGATGAAAAGGACATCTTTTTTTTTTTTTTTTTTTTTTTTTTTGTGCTAATTCTAGAAAGTCTTGTAGGTCTTTATAGAACCAGTCAACTTCAGCTTCTTTGGCATCAGTGGTTGGGGCATAGACTTGGATTACTGTGATGTTTAGTGGTTTCCCTTGGAAACAAACCAAGATTATTCTGTTGATTTAAGATTGCACCCAAGTACTGCATTCTGGACTCTTGTTGACTATGAGGGCTACTCCATTTCTTCTAAGAGATTCTTGCCCACAGTAGTAGATATAATTGTCATCCGAATTAAATTCACCATTTCTGTTCACTTTAGTTCACTGATTCCTAAAATGTTGATGTTCACTCTTGCCACCTCCTGCTTGACCATGTCCGATTTACCTTGATTCATGGACTTAACATTCCAGGTTCCTAGCAATATTGTTCTTTACAGCATCAGACTTTAGTGTCACTAGCAGACACATCCACAACTGAGCGTCTGTTCCACTTTGGCCCAGCCTCTTCATTCTTTCTGGAGCTATTTCTCCACTCTTCCCCAGTAGCATATTGGACATCTACTGACCTGGGGTGCTCATCTTCCAGTGTCATATCTTTTTGCCCTTTCATTGTGTTCATGGGGTTCTTGAAGCAAGAATACTGAAGTGGTTTGCCATTCCCTTCTCCAGTGGAGCAGCTGAGACATTCATACACTTCTTTTCAGAATGTGAAATGATACAACCACTTTGGAAATATTTCTGCAGTTTCTTTGAAAGTTAAACTTGCTCCTACCATATAACTCTATCAGACCTACCAATGCCAAACAAACCACTCTGAGGTATTTATCCGAGTGACTAAAACATATGTCCACTCAAAGAATTGTAACAAATGTTAATAGTAACTTTGTAATAGCCAAAAAGTCAAAAATGGAAAAAAATCCAAAATGTTCATTAACAAGTGAATGCATAAACAAATTGTGGTACTTAACATGAAATGGAATTTTACTTAGCAATAAAAATAAACGATTGATATATGCTACAGTGTGAATTGATCTTAAATAATTATGCTGAATGAAAGAAGCTAGACAAAAAAAGTACATGCTGTATGATTCTATTTATATAAAATTCAAACTATTCTGTAGTGATAGAAAGCAGATCAATGTTTGGGGACTGGGGTAGGGGGAGTGATGGAAAGAAAGGGTTACAAAGGAATGAGGAAACTTTGAGGGGAAGTGAATATGTTCAGTATCTTCACTGTGATGATGATTTCCCAGGCATTTACATATGTCAAAACTTTTATCAAATACTTAAATATGTGCATATAATTGTAAGTCAATAAAGCTTAAAACAATTGATTTTAACAAGATATACTTTAAAAACAAGACAAAGTCCTAAAGACTAGCTACTTGGAACTCAAACTTACAAACTTGTATCAATCCTTACTTTATCTTGCTTTTCCAAACTCAGAAAAATTTTTATGAATGCACTACTCAGCTTTATAGATGGATGCTCTCACTCCAGCAATTCTGCCTCTGTGAATGGATTTTCCCTAGTTACTTCTTTATCTCTCTGCCCCTATGAATCTAGAATCACTTAAGAAGTTTTTGGGAGTGCTTTTTCATTTACTTTTTGGACAATGTCAGAAAAATCAAGTGAATTACTATATAAGATGAATGCAGGTGTTAATTATAGGATCTTTTAATTTTCAATGATAACATCAGAAAACCAAATGAAAACTGGTTTAAATGCTGCAGATAAGATGTATGGCAAAACCATTACAATACTGTAAAGTAATTATTCTCCAATTAATATAAATAATTTTTTTAAAAAGATGACTAGAGATGCATAAATTTAATGACTCCTTTTATGAACACAATCTTAATATATGGCCCATTCTTACTCTTAGAAACTCAGTCTCATTTGATCTATTTTAATCCTTCCAGTTTATTTTAAAGCTGACATCATATCGACTCTGCTATGAGTATTATAATGACTTTTGGCCAAAAGTAATACAATCTTATTGTGGGCAGAACATCAGAAAAATGTTCTAATAAAGAAAGTGATTGACCAGCAGAGATGTCAGAGGGCTCACTGACAGAGTACTTTCCTGCCTCAAATTTTGAGGATTCTAGGCCCTCTTATACTATGTGGGCCCTTAATCTGGAGCCTGATCACCCTTGAAAATGCAGACGAAATTGTGTGTATACACAAAGTTTTCTGGAGAGAAGGTTCAAACTTTTCATCACTTTGCTCCCTTTGTGTGTAAGATATGCCTGTTCATATTCTCTTCCACATCTAAACAATTCACCAGCTTATCTTTTTTTGAATATAAGGAAAGAAAGGGAGAGAAAGTAAAGGGGAAGGGGTGAAGTCTTCCTATTTGAAAACATAGCAGCTGTCTCACTTTACTTAAAATCAGCATGCCTGGGTCTGGTTCTGATTCTGCCATGTATTGTGTGTATGACTTTAGTCAAGTGTCCTTCCCTTCTTGGCCTGTTTAACTGTCCCTTCAAATTAAGAGGTTCAATTATGTGGATGCTAAGACCTCTTGCTTCCAGTTCCAGGCTCCGAGGATTCTATGTACTAAGAAAGGATTTAATCCTGATTTCACTTTTCCTTTACCCAAGTCTTTAGTGTTTCCCTCTTCTCTGTCAAGGTTCTGCATCAGGATGAACTATTTCTCCAGTTATATTAGATTCTAACCTCAGTCAGTGCCATCGTTTTGTATGGCAAAGATAAAGTTTTAATAATGGCAAGGACTGCTTCCTTTCTCCCTGAGGCCACGGGGTCTAGGGCATCTTCTCTTTTTTAGATCCTCTGACAGAGAGTAAAACTTGGATCTCATGCTGGCATGTCCCACAGTCGTATCCCAACTCCCTGGACTTGATCAATTAATTTAGCAAGTTGTGCTCACTCTTTTCATAGGACATCAGGCCAGTAAGAGCCCTTAGAAATCACATAGTCTATCACCCTCCCCACTGTCATCTCTTTGTTTTCCATGTATGCATGAGGATAAGGTGGCTTCCCAGGTGGCTCAGTGGTAAAGAATCTATCTACCTGCCAATGCAGGAGACATGGGTTCAAACCCTGGTTTGGGAAGACCTCTGGAGAAGGAAATGGCAACTGACTCCAGTATCCTTGCCTGGGAAATCCCATGGACAGAGGAGCTTGGTGGGTTACAGTCCATGAGGTTGCAAAAGAGTCAGAAATGACTGAGCGAATAAACAACAGCAAATGAGGACAGGAGGAGAGAGGGGACTGGCATAACACTACACAGAGAATTCACAGATCAGGATTAAAGCCAGGGGGCTCTGATACCATTCAGCGCTACTCAGCACCTGTTGTAACTCATGTTGCCAGGCATAATGCTTTATTTTATCTGACTATTCATTTTTTTTTCATTAAAAACAATCACAGACCCATATTGAGTGCCAAACACTGCTTGGTGCTGGGCAAAATGCTGACAGGAGCAAGCCATCTCTGTCCTAAGGTGCCCCTAGACTGTAGACTAAAGGTTGATTTTTGTAGTACCGATTTGGGCTTACTGCAACAGAACAAGTTGATTATCATCATTACCATTATCCCCACCTCCAGGCATCCACCCACCCACACTTAGCTAACTAAGGTCTAAAATGCTTTGAAACAGAGGCAACATACAGCATTTAACACCATTTCATTGATTCACATGAATGCACAAGCATTCAGGGAGCACCTGCTGATTCGATCTTAGCAAAGATGGAATTAATCATCAAAAGAGAAAGCTCAGGTTCCTACTGAGTAGTTCTGTGCATGCTTGCTATGAAAGGTAATCCTTTTTATTAACCATGGACATCCTTTGCAATGGTCATTTTCATATTTCGTTTGATTTTTTGTGTAAACTAAGAAGACAAGAGTTATTATCCCTAGCTAGGACACACTGCAGCTGAAGCTCCTGATTTCTACTGTCTTATAAATCTCTATTTTTTTTTTATGAGACTCTCACATGTAACAGTTTGTTTCCTTCTAGAAAAGAGGAAATGGAAAAACAATGCTTTAACTCAGAAACATAGCTTTCTGCCCTAGCAGAAGGAGTCTTCTAGAAAAGCAACTACATCTTGGGGAAAAGATTCCAAGGAAAGAGTGACACACAAAGCAATGGGTACAAATAAGGACCAAGGTTAGGAGATAAAGGAAGAAGGAAACATCTGGGAAAGTCTGCGGTTTGCGGTGCATGTCAGCCAAGGCCTGGTGGAAATAAAGGAGGGGCAAGCAAGTGCTGGAGAGCTGGTGGGAGTGAAAGTTCTAGAAAGGAAATGAAGGTGGGAAGAAGCAAGGGTCATGAGCCTTGGTCAGCAGACAGTCCTGTGTGGCAAGGGAGAAAAGGCAGGAAGGAGCAGGTAAGTCAGCAAGAGCCGCACAGTGGAGTTATGTCTTCTAGGGCTTTAACTTGCATAGGTTCAAATATGTCTCCTAGAAAAAGGCAGGGGACAGGGCAAAGGGGAGGTGATTGATGCTGCCTGCTCATGAATCTACTGCTCAGAGTACATGAGCAGCAGAGATATGATCCACATGTAGTCTCAGTTGCTCTCAACTCCTAAAAACAGCTAATCTCTTATTAGATGGGAGAAGCCCTGTCCAAGCATGACTTCAGTGGTTAAACTTCAGTGATTTGCCACCACAATGGCTGTGGCTCCTGAATGCAAGCCAGAGACATCATCTGCTGCTCTACTGGCCACAGTGATCTCTTCTAGTGTTGAGGGGCAAGCTGGTGGTGATGGAATTACTGGTGCATGGTACATCAATCCTAAAGGAAATCAGTCCTGCATATTCATCGGAAGGACTGGTGCTGTAGCTGTAACTCCAATACTTTGGCCACCTCATGCGAAGAACTGACTTATTGGAAAAGACCCTGAAGCCGGGAAAGATTGAAGACAGGAGAAGAGGGGATGACAGAGGATGAGATGGTTGGATGGCATCACCGACTTCATGGACATGAGTTTGAGTAAATTCCAGGAGTTGGTCATGGATAGGGAAGCCTGGTGTGCTGCAGTCCATGGGGTCACAAAGAGTCAGACGCGACTGATCAACTGAACTGAACTGAGAATTTCTTTTGGTGTTATATTCGCAGGCATGCGGTTGCCTGTCATATCCTTTGCCCATTTCCCTCATGGAATTCTTGTCTTTTATTTACTGCTTGGAAGAGGTTTCTTTTGCATCCTAGATATTGATTCTTCACTTTTAGACGCTGCAAATATCTTTTTCATCCTCTTGTTAATTTGTCTATGATGGCCACTGCTGAAAATAAATCTTTAATTTTAGTGTAGTCAAATCCATTGCCTTTTCACCCTACTGTTCATGCTTTTGTAGAATTAGTTAAGAAATCTCCCATGTTGAGGCCTCAAAGATATTCTCTCTAGCTTGCTTTTTAAATCTTTATAGTTTAACTTTTCACATTTAGTTATTTAAGTCATATGAAGTTCATTTTTGTATGTGGTATAAAAAAGGCATACAAATTTCCTATTTCTCCATGCAGTATGTCATTTACTAATAACGCTTATTAGATGATCTATCTTCCCCTCATGAATAATATACTAAGATCCCACATATACATGGATGTTTCTGGACTATTTTGTGCCACTGGATTAATTTTTAATCCCTGTGCCACTACTGCAACATTTTTTATTACTAGGGTTTTGCAATAATTCTTTTTCCCTCCAGTTTCATTGAGAAATAATTGACATACAACATTTGTATAAGTTTAAAGTGAACAACATAATGAACATACATCATGAAATGATGACCATGGTAAGTTTCGTGAACATCTGTCATCTCATGTAGATACAAAATTAAAGAAATAGAAAAATCATCTTTCCTTGTGATGAGAACTTTAAGGTTTAACTTTATGGTATATATAACATATACCAATGTTAATTATCATGTTGTACATTGCATGCCTCGTAATTTGTTTATAACTGGAAGTTTGTACCTTTAGACAGCCTTCATCCAACTCCCCCTTCCCCAAAACTTCACCTCTGGTGGCCACAAATCTGATCTCTTTTTCTGTGAGTTTGCTTGTTCATTTGTTTTTGAAGTATGATTGACCTACAATGCTATGTTAGTTCCTGGTACACAACATTCTGATTCAATATTTCTATATATTTCAAAATGATCACCACAATTAGTTTAGTTACCATGTGTCAACATACAAAGATATTACATAGTTATTGACTATATTATACACACTGTACACTTTGTACTCATGACTCATTTATCTTGTAACTCGATGTTTTTACCTCTTAATTTCCATCATGTATTTCTCTCATTCTTCCACCCTTTCCCCTCTGACAACTACTTACATATTCTCAGTATCTATGACTCTGTTTCTTTTTGGTTATGTTTGTTCAGTTCATTTGTGTGTTTTTTAGATACCACATATAAGTGAAATAATGTTATTTATCTTTCACTAACTTATTAATATTTCACTTAGCATAGTGCCCTTTAGGTCTATCAGTGCTGCTGCAAATGGCATGATTTCATTATTTTAATGGTTGAGTAGTATTTCATTATATATATATACACACACATATATACATACAACACCTTCTTTATTTATTTATCTTTTGATGGACACTTAGATTGCTTTCATACTTTGGCTATTGTAAATAGTATTGTTACGAACATAAGGGTGCATATATCTTTTCTAATTAGTGCTTTGCTTTCTTCATTTGTAATGGGCTTTCAAAATAGGCATAGTGCCTCTGAATGTCAATTTGCATCTCAGCTTCCATTGATACACACCATTTTCAGCATCTTTTCTGGGATAGAGTGATGGGAAGTGCCTTTATAGCAATTTTGTATAGGAAGTATTCCCAATGTCAAGATCTGCCGGTTTGGTTATATTCTTAGTGGGTTCTAGCAAACAAACTACTTTCTCTGCAAGCAACCAGTGGTTTTCAGTTAGTCCTATTATTGGTATTGTTACCTCCAAAGTGCAGAATAAAGGCTTTTCTTTCTACAACTCTCTCTCTAACACATAGCAGCTGCTGCTCCATCTTATTTGAACATCTTGTATAAGTACATGATGAAGCACTTTCCAAATTCTATATGACATACAAGTAGAATGGTCCATTACCTTTCTGCTGAGAGTCTGCAGTTCCGATATGTTACTTGTGGAACTTTCTAAATGTATCTGAACCATCATGTGAGAAAATTACTATTTTCCCATCATGAACAAAGTAAGTGTAAACTTAGTAACCTTGGACTTTTGTCCTTTAAATCCATTTAGGCCATGAGTCTTTCAAGGAAAACTCCTATTTGAGAATTCTTCATACCTATTGATTGTTGTTATTATTCCTTCTTGTGTGATTATGTCTAGGATCTGAGCAACAAAAGAAGCCTCAAAAGCAAACACTTTTGGGAAGGCAGTTTACTTGCAGAAAAGTTTTGCAAGACAGTCAAGGCTCTAAAAGGAGTATACAGGTGTTTAAAGGTGGAGGGGGGGAAGTATAAACAAAAACTACAAAATTAACAAGGTGGTTACTGAGTTTACATTTAGTTTATAGTGGAAAATGATAATTTTCTCACATGATTACAACCATAGCATATCTGTAGGCACCAGCATTCTGTATAAAAGGAGGGATTTTTTTTTTTTTTTGTCAGTAGCTGGAAAAGTCTTAAGACAGGAAAGTCTTAAGGATTGACTTATTTTGGAGGGAAGCTCTAACTAGATAGGGTGACTCTGGTTTTTATTAGTCTGTTTATCTCAGGCTGTAAAATGTTTCCTCCCCCTCCTGACTGGAATGTGAGTCTATATTAATTATAATGACTTCAGAACTAGGTAGCATTTCTGCATCCTCATGACCAATACGAATTCCAAAGGAAGAAGAATATAAAAGAAATTGATAGGGAAAAAAAGTTACCCAAATAATAAAACAAGAAAACTTCCCTGAGCTGAAGAAAAATATAAGCCTTAATTTGAAAGAGCCTATCAGGCAACCAGAATAGTAAAGGAAATTTTAAAAAACCATCAGAGCAGATTAACATGAAATTCAAAACACTAGTTACAAAGAGTAGATCCTAAATGAATCCAAAGAGCAGGGAAAACAGGTTACATTAAAAGGAACAGGTTTTCAAAATCAGAGGGAAAGTTATTTTTGACCTAAAATTCCAAGTCTTGAAAATTATCAAAGATGAGAATAGAATTTAAAATTACATTAAAATATTAATTAAATAGATTAAATTAATTAAATCCCCATGCACTTGTTCTTAGTATGTTCTTTGACTGTGTGTGAAAAAGTTAGGCATAAATCAAGTTAATCCAACAGAGGAGATCAATGAAGGTAAGTCCTGGGATGACAGTTGAGACTTGACAGGTCTCAGTTCAGTACAGTTCAGTTCAGTCGCTCAGTCGTGTCTGACTCTTTGCAACCTCATGGGCCGCAGCATGCCAGGCTTCCCTATCCAACACCAACTCCAGGGGTTTACCCAAACTCATGTCTGTTGAGTCGGTGGTGCCATCCAACCATCTCATCCTCTGTCATCCCCTTCTCCTACAGCCTTCAATCTTTCCTAACATCAGGGTCTTTTCAAATGAGTCAGTTCTTCACATCAGGTGGCCAAAATATTGGAGTTTCAGCTTCAACATCAGTCCTTCCAATGAATATTCAGGACTGATTTCCTTTAGGATGGACTGGTTGGATCACTTTGCAGCCCAAGGGACTCTCAAGAGTCTTCTCCAACAGCACAGTTCAAAAGTGTTAATTCTTCAGTGCTCAGTTTTCTTTATAGCTCAGTTCTCACATTCATACATGACTACTGCAAAACCATAGCCTTGACTAGACAGACCTTTGTTGGCAAAGTAATGTCTCTGCTTTTTAATATGTTGTCTAGGTTGGTCATAATTTTCCTTCCAAGGAGCAAGCATCTTTTTTTTTCACTTATTTTTATTAGTTGGAGGCTAATTACTTTACAATATTGTAGTGGTTTTTGCCATACATTGACATGAATCAGCTATGGATTTACATGTGTTCCCCATCCCAATCCCCCCTCCCGCCTCCCTCTCCATCCCATCCCTCTGGGTCTTCCCAGTGCACCAGCCCTGAGCACTTGTCTCATGCATCCAACCCGGGCTGGTGATCTGTTTCACCCTTGATAGTGAAGTAAGCCAGAAAGATAAAGACCAATACAGTATACTAATGCATATATATGGAATTTAAAAAGATGATAACAATAACCCTATATGCAAAACAGAAAAAGAGACACAGATGTACAGAACAGACTTTTAGACTCTGTGGAAGAAGGCAAGGGTGGGATGTTCAGAGAGAACAGCATTGAAGTAAGCATGTTTTAATTTCATGGCTGCAGTCACCACCTGCGGTGATTTTGGAAACCCCCCAAAATAAAGTCAGCTTTATTTTTCCAACAGGGGAAACTGTTTCCATTGCTTCTCCATCTATTTGCCATGAAGTGATGGGACCAGATGCCATGATCTTAGGGTTCTGAATGTTGAGCTTTAAGCCAGCTTTTTCACTCTCCTCTTTTACTTTCATCAAGAGGCTCTTTAGTTCCTCTTCACTTTCTGCCATAAGGGTGGTGTTAGCTGCGTATATAAGGTTATTGATATTTCTTCTGGCAATCTTGATTCCAGCTTCTGTTTCATCCAGCCTAGTGTTTCTCATGATGTACTCTGCATATAAGTTAAATAAGCATGGTGACAATACACAGCCTTGACATGCTCCTTTCCCGATTTGGAACCAGTCTGTTGTTCCATGCCCAGTTCTAATTGTTGCTTCCTGACCTGCATACAGATTTCTCAAGAAGCAGGTAAGGTGGTCTGGTATTCCCATCTCTTTCAGAACTTTCCAGAGTTTGTTGTGGTCCACACAAAGGCTTTGGCATAGTCAATAAAGTGGAAGTAGATATTTTTCTGGAACTCTCTTGCTTTTTCAATGATCCAATGGATGTTGGCAATTTGATCTCTGGTTCCTATGCCTTTTCTAAATCCAGCTTGAACATCTGGAAGTTCATGGTTCACGTACTGTTGAAGCCTGGTTTGGAGAATTTTGAGCCTTGCTTTACTAGCATGTGAGATGAGTGCAATTGTGTGGTAGTTTGAGCATTCTTTGGCATTGCCTTTCTTTGGGATTGGAGTGAAAACTGACATTTTCCAGTCCTGTGGCCACTATGGAGTTTTCCAAATTTACTGACATATTGAGTGTAACATTTTCACAGCATCATCTTTTAGGATTTGAAATAGCTCAACTGAAATTCCAGGAAGATAGAGGCTTCAGAAGGGAGCCTCTGGGAATAAAGGATTCCCTGGTGCCTCAGATGGTAAAGAATCTGCCTGCAGTGCGGGAGACCCAGGTTCATTCTATTCCTGGGTCCAGAAGATCCCCTGGGGAAGGGAATGGCAACCCACTCCAGTATTCTTGCCTGGAGAATTACATGGACAGAGGAATCTGGTGGACTACAGTCCATGAGGTCACAAAGAGTCAGACCCGACTGAGTGACTAACACTTAAGAACATAGATCATTCTAAGAAGGAGATAAAAGCAAACAGAAAAGGGACAGATATGCAAATAGAGCCTCCAGGAAAGCAAAAAAAAAAGTTGTACTAAGAATATAATAATATATTTCAGAGCTGTGCAGAATATTTCATAGCTATAATAATGCAGATATTGTAAATAGATTTTTACTTTTCAAACCAAATATAGACAAAACACTTATAGAACAGGATGTTAAACACCATTAACCTTGACAGGAGAAAAATAAAAGTACAGAAGCAGCAATGGGTAGGTAGAAAAAGGGAAGTAGAAATGTCAGGAAGAGTAAGAGTATTATATCTTCATTCACCATGGAGAGTCAAGGGATTTTATGGACAGCTCAAGAAACAGGGAATGAAAGTGTAAGTACAGGAATTCCTCGTTATCTGAGTCTAATCCATTCCTGCGAGCACGTCAGAAAGTAAATGTTCAGATAGCAGCAGAGTTTCTCCATTATTTAAATGGAAAAGAACACTGCATTCAAAGCCCATTCAAAAACTCCAAACCACTTCTCTAAATATTACTAAAACACTCTGAAACATCCACAAAACAACCCATCAAAGACCTCTGCATAATACAAAGCATCTTAAATACCAATTACCTAATTATTTAACAGGAACTCATTAGTGGGTACTGTTTGTGCACAGTAGGCAATGATACTAGCGTATTGGATATGAACTTGATTTCCCTGTGTCTTTTAATGATGTTTACTGTATCAAAATAAACAATGTAATGACACAGTACAGATAGTATCTAAATCAGACCAGGTTTGATTAGCCTCATAGGAACTTGACTGAAGTAAGCACTGGACCAATTAAGGGCTAAAACCCATTCACCATTGTAACGAAAAGAATAAAATACCTAGGAATGAATTACCTAAAGAAGCAAAAGACCTATATATAGAAAACTATAAAATACTGATGAAAGAAGTCAAAGATGACATAAATAGATGGAGAAAAATACCATGCTTGTGGATTCAAAGAATCAATATAGTGAAAATGAGTATACTACCAAAGTTACCTTTAGATTCAACACAATCCCTATCAAGCTACCAACAGTATTTTTCACAGAACTAGAACAAATAACTTCACAGTTTGTATGGAAACACAAAAACCCTTGAATAGCCAAAGTAATCTTGAGAGAGAAGAATGAAACTGGAGGAATCAAGTTTCCTGACTTCAGACTACACTACAAAGCTACAGTCATCAAGAGAGTATGGCACTGGCACAAAGACAGAAATATAGATCAATGGAACAAAATAGAAAGCCCCAGAGATAAATCCACACACATATGGATGTGTTATCTTTGACAAAGGAGGCAAAAATATACAATGAAGAAAAAACAATCTCTTTAACAAGTGGTGCTGGGAAAACTGTTCAACCACATGTGAAAGAATGAAACTAGAACACTTTCTAACACCATACACAAAAATAAACTCAAAATGGATTAAAGATCTAAATGTAAGAACAGAAACTGTAAAACTCTTAGAGGAAAGCATAGACTGAACACTCTCTGACAAAAATCACAGCAAAATCTTCTTTGACCCACATCCCAGAGTAATGGAAATAAAAAACAAAAATAAACAAATGGGACCTAATTAAACTTAAAAACTTTTGCACAACGAAGGAAACTATAAGCAAGGTGAAAAGACATCCTTCAGAATGGGAGAAAATAATAGCAAATGAAGCAACTGACAAAGAATTGATCTCCAAAATATACAAGCAGCTCATGTAGCTCAATACCAGAAAAACGAACAACCCAATAAAAAAGTGGGTCAAAGAACTAAACAGACATTTCTCCAAAGAAGACATACAGATGGCTATTAAACACATGAAAAGATGCTCAACATCACTCATTATTAGAGAAATGCCAATCAAAATCACAATGAGGTATCATCTCACACCAGTCAGAATGGCTGCTATCAAAAAGTCTGCAAACAATAAATGCTGGAGAGGGTGTGGAGAAAAGGGAAACCTTTTACACCTTGGTGGGAATGCAAACTGGTACAGTCACTATGGAGAATATTGTGGAGATTTCTTTTAAAAGTGGAAATATAACTGCCACATGACCCAGCAATCCCACTGCTGGGCATCCACACTGAGGAAACCAGAATTGAAAGAGACCCATGTACCCCAATGTTCACTGCAGCACTACTTACAATAGCTAGGACATGGAAGCAACCTAGATGTCCATTGGCAGTTGAATGGATAAGGAAGTTGTGGTACATATACACAACGGAATATTACTCAGCTATAAAAAAAGAACATATTTGAGTCAGTTCTAATGAGGTGGATGAGCCTATTATACAGAGTGAAGTAAGTCAGAAAGAGAAACACCAATGCAGTATATTAATGTATATGCATGTAATTTACAAAGATGGTAATGATGATCCTATATGCAAGGCAGCAAAAGAGACACAGATGTAAAGAACAGACTATTGGACTATGTGGGAGAAGGTGAGGGTGGGATGATACGAGAGAATGGCATTGAAACATGTTTATTACCATATGTAAAATAGATGACCAGTGCAAGTTCGATGTATGAAGCAGGGTATTCAAAGCTGGTGCTCTGAGCCAACCCAGAGGGATGGGGTGAGGAGGGAGGTGGGAGGGGGCTTCAGGGTGGGGGGACACATGTGCACCTGTGGCTGATACATGTTGATGTATGGCAAAAACCATCATAATATTGTAAGCCAATTATCCTCCAATTAAAATAAATAAATAAATAAAAAATTAAAAACCCTGTAGGGTAAGGGTAGGGTGGATAACTATAATGCTTAGTATATTTAAACAAGGCTCTAACCTCTCTCTCATTGGAGTAGTCCATGACCTAAACACTTTGGCTAACATTGTATGGGGATTCATTAGAGCAATTGTCCACTTCTTGTCCACAGCAAGTGTATGGATAAACATTTTTACATGGGCTTATAGCCAATCATTGGGTAGTGAGAGCTCAGACAACTAGGTAAAAGCCAACCCATAAAGCAAGCAAAGATAGTTTACTATAGCTGTGTGGGGTAGGGAGGGAAGAAAGCACATGTAGGTAATGTCACTGAGTTAAAGCCTCACTTTCCACAGCTGTCAATAATACCATCAAACTGATTAAGCACCAAACAGCAGTGGAAGCAGATAATTTAGAAATGTGGTACAAGTTCTCAGAAGATAAAAAGTAGAATCAGGCAGAAGAATTCAAAGGGATCCTTCTGGGAAGTAGGACTAGGGTCATGTAAGGGACTATTGGTTTTCACTATTAATTCTTTATGTTGTTTGACTTTTAAAAGCCCAGTGCACATACTTTTGCTAAAAATAAATTTGAATATTTGTTTTTTTAAGGAAAATCTGCCAAGTCATGCCATAGCTAAAATATCTTTCAAAGTTGCTTTCCTTCTGCCTCATTCACTTCACTCTTTCTGTATGTGTGTAGTAGTTTTACGACCATATGTATTACATGTGCTTATAAATACTTCTAATGTACCTTTCAGAATGGATATCAGGGCTTTCCTGGTGGCTCAGTGGTAAAGAATCTGCCTGTCAATGCAGGAGACATGGGTTCGATCCTTGATCCAGGAAGATTCCACATGCTGCAGAGCAACTGAGCCCAGGCACCTCAACTATTGAGCCCACGTGTCGCAACTTGAAGTCTGTGCGCCCTGGAGCCCATGCTCTGCAACAGGAAAAGCCACCACAATAAGAAATCTGTAGCCCCTGCTCACCGCAACCAGAGAAATGTCCTTGCAGGAACGAAGACTCAGCACAGCCAAAAATAAATAAATAAAATTAAGGAAAAAAAAAGAATGGCTATCATATCCATTCCCTTAAATAAAAATGTTCTCTATGTAGTGAATATCACTCTTATAAAAATTTTATTACACGTGTTTTTATTTTCTTTAATTTGTTTTTGAGATACAATTGATATATAAGTGTATAAATTTCAGGTGTACATTGTGTTGATATGATACATTTAACATATTGCAATATGATTACCACCATATCTTTAGCTAATACCATGTCACAATAAAGAAATTATTGTTTCTTTAATGTGGTGAGAACATTTAAGATCGAGTCTCAGCAATTTTGAAGTGTATAATACAATATTGTTGTCTATAATCACTATGCTGTGCATTAGATTTCCAGAACATATTCATCTTCTAGTTGCAACTTTGTATCACTTAATACCTCCTGAACTTCCCATTCTACTTTCTGTTTCTACAGTTTCAGGATATGATACAATATCTGTCTTTGTCTGGCTTATCTCATTAAACATAATGCTCTCAAGGACCACCCCTGTTGTTGTAAATGGCAGAATTTTCTTCCTTCTCGTGGGTGAATAATATTCCATTGTACACATATGCCACATCTTCTTTATTCATTCATCCATTGATAGACACAGAGGTTTCACAGGTATGTTATGGTCTGAACAGTACTTTGTTAGAAGGGATGTCCTTCCTCCTATCAAAGGCTGATCAATACACCTCTTTCTGAATCCAATCCCTTCTCACTTTCTAAGCGATCTTGCTGCATTGGTTATGTCCTCCCACTTTGTGCACGTTTAACATCTCCCTTTCTAACTGGATCTTTCCTCTCAGGATTGAAATATTCTCTATCTCGCATCTTAAAAATTCCTCTTCCTTTAATCCATATCTCCCTCCAGCTATTGTCCTTCCTTTACTCTATATATTAAAAAAAAATTTACTCTTTATGTTTAAAAGATTCTTTACTCTTTACATTTTAAAAAAGGTAGTCTACACACCTCTCTCCACCTATTCCCATATGTCTTCTCTCCTGTCAGTCTGAAAAATCTGTTTTTGTGAGGGTAAGTAGAGATCTCCCTGTTGCCATATCCAGTGGACACTCTCAAGCATTACTCTCACTGGACTTCGATTTCCAGCTTCTAATAGGACCAGCAGTGCCTCTTCTACCAGGGGACTGACGATACCCTATGGGTCCCAAGATCTCCCAGTGCTGAGCCATTGGCATTTCAGTACAATGACTGGAAACAGTTGACACCCAAAATCCTGATTGCCAGGCACCAAATGACTTGTTCTTTCCCCCAGTAAACAGGACAAAAAGGGTGACCCGCAATGTAGAGGCATCCCTGTCCTATGATTCAGAGTCATTTTCTGGGCCCAACAGCATCCTGATCCCAGCACATCTCTCTTTGAGAATATAGGATGAACAGGGTGTGCTGTCTCCCCCAAGTTCATATGTTAAAGCTCTAAGTCCCTGTACTTCAGAATGTAACTGTATTTGGTGATAGGGTCTTTACAGAGATAATTAATGTAAAATGATATCATTAGAGATATTAGTCGCTCAGTCATGTCTGAGGAGAAAGCAATGGCACCCCACTCCAGTACTCTTGCCTGGAAAATCCCATGGACAGAGGAGCCTGGTAGGCTGCACTCCATGGGGTCGTGAAGAGTCAGACACGACTGAGCAACTTCACTTTCACTTTTCACTTTCATGCATTGGAGAAGGAAATGGCAACCCACTCCAGTGTTCTTGCCTGGAGAATCCCAGGGACGAAGTCGTCTGGTGGGCTGCCATCTATGGGGTTGCACAGAGTCGGACATGACTGAAGCGACTTAGCAGCAGCAGCAGTCGTGTCCAGCTCTTTGTGATCCTATGGACTGTAGTCTGCCAGGCTCCTCTGTCCATGGAATTTTCCAGGAAAGAATACTGGAGTGGGTTGCCATTTCCTCCTCCAGGAGATCTTCCCCACCCAGGGATTGAACCCATGCGTTGGAGGCAGATTCTTTACCATCTGAGCCACCAGGGAAGCCAAGTAAACTCATACATAGTGGAAACTGTATTTTCTATTCTCAAGCTCTTTGTTGGCTATTTAAGTTTCCCTTTTTTCATAAAGCCTGTTTATGAACTCAGTGGTACTTAACCTTGTGCATGTATCAGTAACCCTTGGACAGCAGATTAAAATACAGACTGCAGGACCCTACCCCAGAGTTTGTGATTCATAAGGTCTTGGGTGGAGCCTGAGAATTATTGTAACAAACTTCCATGGGATGCTGATGCTACTGGTCCAGGGATCACCTGTGTAATTCTGTGGGGTTGGCTAAGCCTTGGTGCCCACATAGGTAATAACCCATGTGTGACTTACCTGGCATGATAATGATGATGACAAAGGAATGTACATGCCATGACAAGTAGTTAAGGAGAACGCCATAAGCAAAAATGGCACCTTAAGCCCCATCTCAAGCTTTGTTGATAGTATTATGAGCAGAAGCAGTCAGCAACTGTTGTGCTTGGAGCTAAGTGGTCAGGGAGTAGGGGTGGCAGACATACCCTAAAGTGACCTTCAATGAGTTACACTTTTGTATAACCCCTTCCCACACCTGAAACAATAGAGTATGGCAAAGATAATAAGAGGTAATTTTCATGGTTACATCATGTTACTAGACTGCATTCTAGCAAACTGGAGAGATTCTACTGCTGGCTTTGAAGAAGCAAACAGCTATGCTGTGACTGCCTCAGCCTCTAGGACCTCGGGGAAGCCTACAGTTAAGAAGCAGCAAAAATCAGGGCCCTCAATCTACAGCATAAAGAATGAATTCTGTTAGCAGCTATGGGAGCTTGGAAAAGGACTTAAACTCCAGATGAGAAGGCATCCTGACTGATAACTTCACTGTGGCCTCGTGAGAGCCTGAGCAGAGGACTCACCTGAATGGTGTCCAGACTCTTGACCCACGGAAGAAGAGTTAATAAACGTGTGCTGTTTACAATAGCTAAACTTGTGGTCATTTGTTACACAGCAATATAAAACTAATACAGGGCGAGAGGGGGTGGGAGTGGGATAAATATAGCCAGTTGCTGTCCAACAAATAGGCCAGTCCCTTTGCCCCAAGTGATGCTGCTTTGTTCCCAGGCCTGAGGCAAGCAGTTGCTTCTGAGGAGGCCCCACACTGGGAGAAGCTGGAGAATATCAGGCTGAGCCGAAAGTGAAGGCTGATACAAACACTTTTTTTTGCACAGAATTAATTGGCAACTTTGAGCCTTCTAAGTTTAGCAGTGCCACCTCAGCATCGCACCACATTTGACATTCAGTGAGTCAGGAACCCAGGAGGCAGCTTGCATGTGTGTGGTGGGAATACGCCTTGTAATATACCATGCACTAAGAAGCAGAGGTTTATAGGAAAGGAATCACTAACTATAGGACGCTCATTTAGTTGCCTTCATGCCTAGGTTGCAGTTCTTCCTGCTCCTGGGGAAAGGCTCCCAACTGGAGCACTAGTGCCCATTCTGACATGGCCTGGATTTTATCACACAAGGTTGTTCACTCACTATTTTCTTATGAAATCCAGTTTCCAGAGTCAGCGCTCATTATTTGAATATATAGACCTAGTGAAAGGTAAGTCACAGGAAAAGCCTATCCCAAGGTAGAGGAGGGGAATGAGCAGTGGTAGTTCCTGATTTGGGGTTGAATTGAATGCCTCCAGATTTATAGGTTGAAGCCCTAAACCTCAGTACTTCAGAAGTGGCACTGTTTGCAAACAGGGTGATTGCAGATGTAATCAGTTACAGTAGGATGAGGTCACACGGGGGTAGGATGGGTCCCTGGTTCAAAATGACTGGAATCCTTACAAGAAGAAATCTGAACACAGAGAAGGCTGTGGGAAGACCAATGCAGAGATTGGGGTGATGGGTCTACAAGCCTAGGAAAGGCCTGGTAGAGACTTCTCTCACAGGCATCAGAGGAAAAACTCTGCCAATAGCTTAATCTTAAGCTTCTAGTCTCCAGAACTAGGAGACAATACATTTCTGTCTTTTTTAAGCCACCCAATCTGTGATACTTTGGTATGGAAGCCCCAAGCAAATGAATACAGCATTGGATGGGGTATGATTCCTCCCAGTCCTTTGACTAACTCCACCTGGGCCCTTCTCAGGAACATACAGATTCTATATTAGTCAAGGCAATTAATGCTAGCTGCTATATAAACAACTCCTGATCTCAGTGGCTTAACACAATACAAGTGTATTTCTCACACATAAGACAGTCTGATGGCACTTTGGTGGCTCTCTTGGATAGTTGTTCTCTAAGTGGTGACTCAGAGATCTAGCCTCCAGTAACTAGTGCCTTTGGGAGTCCTCTACTGAATCCTTTTCAACTGACTGGCTGAGAAACAGAGTACAGAGAAGGCACATCCACTCTTAACTCCCTTGAGATTGTCAGATCCTGGGGCAAGGTGATGAGTACTCCCTGGGTAAGAGGTACTAATATCCTTGTTGCCTCCAGTGTAACAGATGGGTGTGGCTACCACATGCATTTAAGAACAGTTGGAAATAGAGTGGTATATAGAAACTGTTCGCTAATACCTGGATCTTCTCTCCTTGGAAACATAGCTTAGCTACACTTCCCTGCTCCCCTGTAGTTATGTGGGCCATACAAGTAAGCTTGTGCAAATGGAGGGGTCTCTAGGTCTTTTTGAAGTTCCAATCCCACAGGGACCTGAACTCTATTCCTAGCTCATCTGCTCAGTAGCGGCTGCATGACCTTAGACTGTTAAATCAAATGACTGCCTTGGGAGAGATTAAGATCTTGGTTGAAGCAGAAGTGGGACCAAGAAAGTAAGTCATTTGTGTGAATTTGATCAGAGAGGGCTGACTCTTGACAGAGTGCTGGGAGGAAGGATTATCGGGCAAATTTCATGATAGATTACCTACTATCTGTGTACTGAGCCATACCCTCCTATCAGTATTGCCTTTATTACTATAGATACAAAGAGAAATATCAGTAAAAAAAATTCTTAGCTCCTGTAATCTTCCCGATTTCCTATTTCTACTCTATTTTCTCCTTTCTTACATTTCATTTTTTTTTTTTTGTATGCAACATGTATTCCTGGCTGGGATACCATTGGTTTAAATAAGCCAGTTGCTTCTACAGAACTGGACAAGTTGACAAGGACAAGTGTTAGGTTGCGCTGCCTCCTGAAGTCTGTTAGGCTCTGTCTCTGTTTCTGCCCGTCTCTGTCTCTGTCCCTCTCTTTTGCTCTATTCTTTCTTTTTCTTCCCTTGCCTGGGAATGCAGAAATGTCAGTTCCCACACTGAACCTCTAATCTCAATAGCGCGCTGCAGTATTTTGAACAAGGTTGCAACACTTAACCTTTATTCTCTAGAAATCAAACTGACAAACAAGAAAGGTAAAAATAGAAAGGTAAAAGGTAAAAAGGTAAAAATAGAAAACCCCTTCAATCCACTTGGACTCCACTGTTATCTCTCTCATGTGTTTGTTGCTGTGGAGTAGCTTAACAGGTCAGACTTGTTGATTTCCAGTGCATTCATCTTTTCAGGGTTCTAGTATACCACTCCAAGTTCACTTCCACCTTTTATAGTCTTATTTAGAATAGTATTACTTGTATATTTTTATTAGCGTTTATACCCTTACTTTTGAGTGATTCTGTGAATCATTCTATTCGTGAACTCTTCCCAGATTCTTAATATGATCCATGTGCTAATTTGGGGTTTATGGGAAACAGACACAGGATGGACTTGCTGCTGCTGCTAAGTCATGTCAGTTGTGTCCAACTCTGTGAGACCCCATAGATGGTAGCCCACCAGGCTCCCATCCCTGGGACTCTCCAGGTAAGAATACTGGAGTGGGTTGCCATTTCCATTCTCCAATGCATGAAAGTGAAAAGTGAAAGTGAAGTCGCTCAGTCGTACCCAACTCTTCGCGACCCCATGGACTGTAGCCTACCAGGCTCCTTCATCCATGGGATTTCCCAGGCAAGAGTACTGGAGTAGGGTGCCATTGCCTTCTCTGACAGGATGGACTTAGGAACGTGAAAAGTTGCTTGTGTAGTAACACCTGTGAAAAGAGAGAGAATGGGAGTAGAACTGGGCAGAGGGAGCAAACAGACCGCAGTATAGACTCGAGAAATTCTCTAACCCCCCAAAGGGGAGATAAACATGAAGACTTACTCTTACTCACAGGACTCCTGCTGAGATGTCTTGCTAAGGCCCGCTGTATGGAACCAGGTGGGTCCTTGTACTATTACAATAATTACTAATACTTATACTGTATTATTTTGCTTAGTCATTAGTTGGGGCCATCCTGTGAAGAGCGTGACTGGCTCACATGCTGAGGTGGGCTCTGAAGGAGCTCATGACTAGAGAATGTCAGTTTTCAGCCAGGCAGGAAGTCCCTTCTTGAAGGTGTTCTAAGTGGCACGTCCTCATATCCATCAAACACCCTAAATGTTTAATATCAATTTTATGAGAACCAAAGGACATATTTTCCTTGTAATTTTTAAGGGTTGAACTTATGCTTCTGGAATTTTGGGTCAGCTAAACATTCTTCAAAAGCCCTCCTACTACGATAAGCTCAGAGATGTATAAAATATAATAAATATCTTGGTTGAGTTCAGGAGAAACTTACATGCTAGTACCAAGTATTCTGAGTATAGGTGAGAAAGCAGAAGATACACTTGACCCATCTCACAGACTCCTTCAGGCTTAGCACTCAATACTCTTCCTGCTTCATTTCCTTCACCACAGAGGTCACTCTTAGGCCAGTATATTCATGCCAGGAATCAGAGCCAAGAACTGATCCTGGAGCTCTCCTTTCAAGACATCTGGTTTTAGTGTAGCTTCATGATGATTGTCTGGAGAAGGCAATGGCAACCCACTCCAGTACTCTTGCCTGGAAAATCCCATGGACGAAGGAGCCTGGTAGGCTGCAGTCCATGGGGTCGTGAAGAGTCGGACACGACTGAGTGACTTCACTTACACTTTTCACTTTCATGCATTGGAGAAAGAAATGGCAACCCACTCCAGTGTTCTTGCCTGGAGAATCCCAGAGACGGGGGAGCCTGGTGGGCTGCCGTCTATGGGGTCGCACAGAGTCAGACATGACTGAAGCGACTTAGCAGCAGCAGCAGCAGCAGCATGATGATTGTAAGCCACTTAAGTCTTTCAGAAAATGTCATTAGACATTTTCATCCCCTGGAATTTTGTCAGAAAACTGTGGAGGTGAGATTGAGTGGCGATGCATCAGTGTTTGTATGGACCTCCAGTTGGGGTTTAATTTCTAGTTGAAAGAGAAATCTGAGTCATAGTGCTCAAGCCTCAATAAGTACTTTGCTTGTAAGCACATTCTTGCTAAATGGGGGTATTCATATAGTTTATATAAGGGTTAGAGTTTTTAATTGAAAAGCTAGTGGATTTCCTTCTCCTGAATGTCAGTCAGCCTTAGCTGACTGTGAATATTCTACTTTCTTCTCCAAGCATCACAAACAGTTCAGTCTCCTGGGATAGAGATTCTGCTATTAAATAAAATCATTCAACTATTCTACTGATCCTCAATTAGATATGTATAGATGAGAAAGTAGAACTTGGGAAAATCTATTCAAATTATACATTCCCTGCCCCTCTTCTCCTCTCCTGTTCCCACACCCATCTGCTCCAAATAAAATCACTAATCTATGCAATCATTACCCCTCTCTTATCATTCTTATTTCCAATGGTTTACGAGCCTCGTGATTTAGTTTTGAGGTTCTCTCAGTGGAAACATTCACATGGGCTTGAACTTGAGGCAGATTTCAGAAATGGGGGCTTCAGGCATTTGAGTTAATCTTTAGGGTTATCTGGCAGCCACACTTGTTCACTACATGCTGAGAAGTGTATTAAGTCATATCTGTAGGTAATTCTAGAGTTGAGACATACTATCCATGGGGAACACTAGCCTTTCAGATGTGCAGTGAGGCCAACTATGTTGGCTTAAACTGACAATTTTACTATCTCAGAATGTACTGTAGGTAGGGCAACTGGTAACTGGAGAACTTCCCTTGAGCTTCACCTGAGTGGCCAGGACTTGATACCTGCTAGTGAATCATCTTGATGCCGATGGCTTGCTTTCTTAGTATTTAAATTTCCCATTATTGTACTTGTACCACCCATTGGGAGATTAAATGTCTACTAGACTTGAACCCTTCTCATCCCATCTCTCTGAGCTATAGCTATTGCTACATAGCACTTTAACCCTCCAGAGCAAACTGTTTTCTAGAATGTAGAGTAGGGCTTGTCATCCATGTACCTGTTTTGCTATACTAATCCAGCATATTTTCAGGTCTCGGTCTCATTCAGCCCATCTTGTTGTATGATAAACCAAGTCATACTTGGCCCCATCCTTAGCTAGAACAGAAATACCCATAAAAATGGGAGGATGAGTGAGTTGAAACCATAGCTCTTCTAATGTAAATTCAAATGCACATAAAACTGTTGAGGAGAAGTGACAACTGGGGGAAAGCTGGTTTTACTTTAAAAGTGAATAAATGGTCATTTTTAGAAAATACACACCAGTGAAGCTGAAGTTCTGACATCAGGCCAATGTTTATTTGCTCATGCGTCTGTCTTTCACACTAGGCAGTAAACTATGTGAAAAGAGTTCCTTTGTGTCTATAGGACCTTGGCATAGAGTGGCCCCTGTGCGAATGTCACTCAAAGTGAAAATAAAGTGTACACAGTGACTTTACCGCCTCCTCAGGACATTTCCAGTGATTCTGTCATGGACCCAGAAGGGCTGTGAGATTCCTTGAGAGGAATTGAAAGTGCTTTGAAGTCAAGGGAGGAATGAATGCATATCTGCATCTATGAGCTATGACCTCCAAACTCCTCTCTCCTGTTGGATGTAAGCTCCTCTACAGGACTTTTAAGAAACAGTGTTGAGGAGAAGTGACAACTGGGGAAAAGCCGATTTTACTTTCAAAGTGAACAAATGGTCATTTTTAGAAAATATCCACCAGTGAAGCTGAAGTGTTGACATTAGGCCAAGTGGAAACATATGTCTTGTGGGCACTTGTAGAGTGAGGTGACTCTCAGTAGAAGATAGCAGATGAATATGGAGTACAGATCAAATCACCTCATTTCCTTCTTCTTCAATTTTTTTCTTTTTAATTTATTTTTTTTTATTGAAAGATAATTGCTTTGCAGAATTTTGTTGTTTTCTGTCAAACCTCAACATGAATTGGCCAAAGGTATACATATATCCCCTCTATTTTGAACCTCCCTCCCATCTCCCTCCCCATCCCACCCCTCTAGATTGATACAGAGCCCCTGTTTGAGTTTCCTGAGCCATAAAACATCCTTTTCAATTTTTGATCAGGTTTTTTACTATCCTTGTAGATAAGGGAAATGTTGAGCATAGTGAATTTGGATTTCAGCCAGGCATCTGACAAAGTCATTCATGATATCCTCATGGACAAGACGGAAAAAAGGGAGCAGAATGAGAAAGTGATTAGGTCAATTTTGAATTGGTTGAGTGACCATATCTCAAATAGGCTGTTTAAATCACCAATATTATCACCATTTTCGGATGAAGAAATAGATGGAGGGAAGTGAAGTGACACTTGTGGTCAAATAACTAGCATTGGGCTGTTTTCAAAGCACTTTGTATAAATCCAAGGGATAATTACTGACATATGTTACTTTTGCTTCCTGATGAAGTCTGTAACCACTTAAGGCCTCAGTTCAGTTCAGTCGCTCAGTCAGGTCTGACTCTGTGTGACCCCATGGACTGCAGCAAGCCAGGATTCCCTGTCCATCACCAACTCCTGGAGCTTGCTCAAACTCATGTCCATTGAGTCCATGATGCCATCCAGCCATCTCATCCTCTGTCGTCCCTTTCTCCTCCTGCCCTCAATCTTTCCCAGCATCAGGGTTTTTTCCATTGAGTCGGTTCTTTGAATCAGGTGGCCAAAGTATTGGAGTTTCAGTTTCAGCATCAGTCCTTCCAATGAATATTTAGGATCAAAGATCAATTTGAAATAGAAAGTATAAGAAATGAGAAAAACTCAGAGGCTGTTACATAAATGGATTTCAAAAATATTCCAAATGCTAATATTGGGTTATGAAGAACATGAAACTAAGTGTCTGGATAACTGCCTATTGACAGATGCTTTAAGATGATTTAGTTCTGTCTCAATTCACATTAAAATAGAAACAGAACATGTGAAATCAGTGGAGCATCTCACTGGGTGAGCAAGTTAATAATGTGACCTAGATTACAGACTTTCCTTCCCAAAGACCATGTCACCCCTTTATCATGTGATGTACTAGGTGAAAAAAGGAGGATGAGGACATTACTGTGGTGTGTGTGAGCACATATGCATTTGTCTAAGTATTTAATCAGATATGTAGACCCAGGTCTATACCGTATGCATTTAAGGGACTATTACCAGTATATGTCCTATGCAACATGACACAAAGTAATCTAGTAATCATTTTCATCTCATTTTTCCTCTCCTGAAGAGGCACCCAGGGTGTGTTTGCCTATAAAGATCAGTTTGAGCAGAAACTGGTGAGGTGATCTGGGTGAAAAAGGTAGTAGAAGTCACTCAATCAGAATAGCGAAAAGGAAAGAGAATTAAAAAAAAAACAACCCACAAAAAACAAACAAACAAACAAAACCAAGAATAGCTCATAGCTGCTCCAGCAGCAGAAGGAGCAGCCATGGCCAGGCAGACCAGCTTCCAGACTTCTCTCTGCACTCCTAGTACATGTCCACCTTGCTGCCAGGGTGCCTCAGAGGAAGGTCAGTTCTGCATTGAGGGCTGGGGAGGAGGAGCCCAAGAGGAGACCTAGGAGGTTGTTAACTAAACATCTAAATGTGCTCCTGCCAAAGTGGAAACAAAACCAAAGAAGACAGCAGGGAAGGATGAATCTTCAGATAGAAAAGTGCAAACAAAAGAGAAAAGGGGAGCAAAGGGAAAACAGGTGGAAGCGGCCACTCGAGAGACTGAAGATTTACCTGCATCAAATGGAGAGACTGAAAAGATAAAGAAAAACAGAGGCTATTAGAGGAATAGATCACAGGAATATTCTAAATGCTGATACTGGGTTATAAAGAATGTGAACCTAAATGACATGTGAGAAAAAAAAATCCCTAAACAATTGCCATTTCTGTTCTGATTTTGTTGGCTTGGCTGCTATTTAAGTCTCCCATTTCTAATCCTTTAGGTAGATTTAGCCCTTGATGGTTTGCAAAATAATTTCACACATGTCATTTTATGGGATATTACAACACTGTTGTGAGTTGAATTAGGGATTAAAAAAACTGTCTCCATGTTACAGAAGAACAAACTGAGCAGCAAACCATTACCACAGTCTATGCTATAAACCTATCTGTCACCTCAAAATGATTTCTCCTACTCTATTATTGTTATTATTTTGTGTGCATGTGTGTGATAAGAACTCTTAACAGATCTAACCTATTAGTAAAATTTTAAGTACACAGTACAGTACTGTTTACTATAGGCAGTATGCTGTATATCTCTAGGCTTTCATTCATCTTGCATAACTGAAACTTTGTATTCTTTGGCTAATATCTCCTGTTTTCCCTCCTTCCAGCCCCTGATAACCACTATTCCATCCTCTGCTTCTATGAGTTTGACTATTTTCTATTTCTCAGTGTAAGTGTTATCACACAGTATTTTTCGTTCTGTGTCTGGCTTGTTTCACTTGGCATAATGTCCACCATGCTCATCCGTATTGTCATAAATGGCAGGGTTTCTTTCTTTTTAAAGGCTGAATAATATTCCATTGTAAGTATAGAATACATTTATTTTTAACCCACTCATTTGTTGATGGTTAGTTAGGTTGCTTCCATGCCTTGGCTGTTGTGAATAATGCTGCAGTGAACACAGTAGTGTGGTGTCTCTTTCATATCTTGGTTATAATTCCTTTGGTTATATACCCAGAACTGGATTGCTGGACCATAGGTCTACCAATCTCTTGAATGGTTTCCAAAGCATATTGATGTCTGCTTTCAACCATTAACACAAACCATCACGCTAACCATTGCTTAATGGTAAAACCTTAAATCATCTGATCAAAACCTGAAGAAAAAGAAATGATTTTGTAAATTCCTTCACTTGTTTTCAGTAAACCATATTGAACTACAAGGCAAATTTACTAAGCCCAAGATCTTAGGGTACAACTTGTGGTTATCTTCATGGTTTACAGAGAACAAGTCTGGGAAGAAGACAGATGAAAAGCAATTGGGCACAAAGACAGAAATATAGATCAATGGAACAGAATAGAAAGCCCAGAGATAAATCCACAAACCTATGGACACCTTATCTTTGACAAAGGAGGGAAGGATATACAATGGAAAAAAGACAACCTCTTTAACAAGTGGTGCTGGGAAAACTGGTCAACCACTTGTAAAAGAATGAAACTAGAACACTTTCTAACACCATACACAAAAATAAACTCCAAATGGATTAAAGATCTAAATGTAAGACCAGAAACTATAAAACTCCTAGAGGAGAACATAGGCAAAACACTCTCCGACATAAATCACAGCAAGATCCTCTGTGACCCACCTCCCAGAATATTGGAAATAAAAGCAAAAATAAACAAATGGGACCTAATGAAACTTAAAAGCTTTTGCACTACAAAGGAAACTATAAGTAAGGTGAAAAGACAGCCCTCAGATTGGGAGAAAATAATAGCAAATGAAGAAACAGACAAAGGACTAATCTCAAAAATATACAAGCAACTCTTGAAGCTCAATTCCAGAAAAATAAATGACCCAATCAAAAATGGGCCAAAGAACTAAACAGACATTTCTCCAAAGAAGACATACAGATGGCTAACAAACACATGAAAAGATGCTCAACATCACTCATTGTCAGAGAAATGCAAATCAAAACCACAATGAGGTACCATTACACGCCAGTCAGGATGGCTGCTATCCAAAAGTCTACAAGCAATAAATGCTGGAGAGGGTGTGGAGAAAAGGGAACCCTCTTACACTGTTGATGGGAATGCAAACTAGTACAGCCACTATGGAGAACAGTGTGGAGATTCTTTAAAAAACTGGAAATAGAACTGCCATATGACCCAGCAATCCCACTCCTGGGCATACACACTGAGGAAACCAGATCTGAAAGAGACACATGCACCCCAATGTTCATCACAGCACTGTTAATAATAGCCAGGACATGGAAGCAACCTAGATGCCCATCAGCAGATGAATGGATAAGGAAGCTATGGTACATATACACCATGGAATATTACTCAGCCATTAAAAAGAATTCATTTGAATCAGTTGTAATGAGGTGGATGAAACTGGAGCCCATTATACAGAGTGAAGTAAGCCAGAAAGATAAAGACCATTACAGTATGCTAACACATATATATGGAATTTAGTAAGATGGTAATGATAACCCTATATGCAAAACAGAAAAAGAGACACAGGTGTACAGAACAGACTTTTGGACTCTGTGGGAGAAGGCGAGGGTGGGATGTTTCGAGAGAATTGCATCGAAACATGTATATTATCAAGGGTGAAACAGATCACCAGCCCAGGTTGGATGCATGAGACAAGTGCTTGGGCCTGGTGCACTGGGAAGACCCAGAGGGATCGGGTAGAGAGGGAGGTGGGAGGGGGGATCGTGATGGGGAATACATGTAAATCCATGGCTAATTCATATTAATGTATGACAAAAACCACTACAATATTGTAAAGTAATTAGCCTCCAACTAATAAAAATAAATGGAAAAAAAAGAAAAAAGAAAAGCAATTGGTATTTCCAGAGTGGATGAGATGGGCATTTTGGCTCTGTGAAATACCACTGCCTACTCAACAAGAAAAATTATAAATTGGGGATCAAGGAAATGAGGAAAGAACTAGGCTGTCATATTGATAGCATGACTGTGATTTAAGTTCATATTTGGTTTTGAGTTTACTGACAGCCATGACACAAATGAAAAATGGCTTGAATTAACTCTTCTGTCCCTGATAATGTGACTAGTGCTGGAGATACATAAGTATTATTTCTTTGAAACATTTGAAAAACTTCGTGTTGTTTACTGTATCTACCTCTGATTTAACCACATTTTTTTTTTTTTTTGGTAAGAGAAATATTTTTGTCTCAGGAAAAATAAATAACTGGAATTTTGAACCCAATATTTGAATATTTGAACCCAATACTTTAAAAAATACATTGATATGGCTAATTTAATTTATCCATCCGTGCCATTCATTGGCTTGGAATTTACTTTTCGAAGCAGTGAGATAAGATTCTTTTTGTTGCAAAGTTTTACTTATGTAAATATGAAAAGTAATATGCATGTTACTTGCAGAATGATTCTACTTCAAGGGACTAATTACTGTAATTCTTGTTAGTCTGACAACGCTTGTTCATGTTGGTGACTTTTTAGTAGGTATGTTGTTTGCAGTCTCCATATACCCTTTGCTATACGAGGTTAACACTCCAGAGGCTGTTTATTTCATCCTCGTTTTATCAGCAATTTGAATAAGCTGCTGACAAGTGGAAGGTATGTTTTGGTTATGGTATCATGTCAAGAACAGTTCAGCATGATAGACAGAATTAAAGAGAATTATCATGATTTTCCACTAATTTACATTTTTTATACAAGAGAACAGTTTACTAAATCAACTGTGCATAATGGTAACTAGTATTAGCATAAATATTAAATATAAATAGGATATAATTTAGAGCAAGATTTAGGGAACTACAAACACCTGGGTACAATTAGGGATCTTATTCATCTTTGTTACAAATTTTAATTCTTTTACTTGTTTTGCATCAGGCTATAATGAGAAAAATATTTAACTCTTTGTCTTACCTGTCTGCCACATGTGAAAGGGCTCTGGCCTTGTATTCAGCATTCTAATTGTTGGAGTGAAAGTTATAGCCTTCTTCTGGTGTGGGAGATGGCTGCAGGTAATTGAGTGGAAAATTAAGAGAATTCTCTTTGATTCTGTGAATCTATGTTAGTGAGCTATTGTTATTTCCCCAAGCTTCCTTTTTTACAGAGATGTTCTTCCTTGTAAACCGCTTTACAAAAATTAGGGTAGAAATATTGTAGTCATGAGCCAGATCTCACTATACTTGAGTCCTATATTTTTTATTGGAAGCTAATTGTTTTACAATGTTGTGGTAGTTTCTGCTGCACAACAGCATGAGTCAGCCATAAGAATACACATACTCCCTCCCTCTCGAGTCTCCCTTCCACCTCCCAACCCATCCCACCCCTCTAGGTTATCACAGAGCACTGAGTTGATCTCCCTGCGCTTCCCATTATCTCTTGTACATGTGGTAATGTATATGTTTCAATGCTACTCTATTTCAGTAAGTGTTAGTTGCTTGGTCATGTCTGACTCTTTGCAACCCACCAGACTCCTCTGTCCATGGAATTATCTAGGCAAGAATACTGAAGTGGGTTGCCATTTCCTTCTCCAGAGGATATTCCCAACCCAGGGATTGAACCTAGGTCTCCTACATTGCAGGCAGATTCTTTACCATCTGAGCAACCAGGGAAGTCCTTATTTCAGTAAATGGTACCACTATTAACACAGTTGTTTAAACCTCAAACCTAGGGATCATCCTTGATTCCTGCTATTTCCTTATCTTCCCCAGAAAATGTGTCAGTGTGTCTTTGTAATTCTGTTGCAGGAAAGGGGACCCCTTCCAGGGCCCGAAACTGGGCTCTTGTCTAACACTCAGAAATGAATTGTCCGAGGAGACACAGCTGCCGACAAGCCAAGAGATTTTATTGGGAAAGGGCAGTGGAGAGCAGTAGGGTAAGGGAACCCAGAAGAACAGCTCTGTCACATGGCTTGCAGTCTCGGGTTTTATGGTGATGGGATTAATTTCCAGGTTGTCCTTAGCCAATCATTTTGACTCAGAGTCCTTCCTGCTGGTGCACCCCTTGTTCAGCCAAGATGGATGCTAGAGAGAAGGATTCTGGGAGGTGGTCACACAGGTGGTGTCTCCCTTTGACCTTTCCCGAACTCTTCTGGTTGGTGGAGGCTTATTAGTTCCCTGTTCCTTACCAGGACCTCCTGTCATAAAACAACTCATGCAAATGGTTACTATGGTGCCTGGCCAGGGTGGGTGGTTTCAATCAGTGTGCTTCCCCTAACAATTCCATTTCTAAACTTAATCTTTAGTTCATCTGCTTCTCTTTATATCTGGTCATCATACTGTGAGAAGGCTCTGGCAACAGCTTCTGGCCTGAGTTCCCTGTCTCCTTCAGATGTTGTCTCAAATATCCTTCCTCAGAGTAGTCTCCCTTCCCTCTCTACCACATCCTTCAGTTTTATTTCTTTATTATCACTTACCAGAACTTTTATTTACTTTCTTCTGATATATTTACCCCTTACTAGAATGTAAGCTCCTGGAAGAGAGGAATTGTGTCTGTATTGGTACTCCATACTTCAGAATCATAAATCTTTACCAAGAACTCATGCATACTTAAGCTTTACTAAACTCTGAAATAAGGAATACAAAATGTTTATCACCAGTAGTATGAATACAATATTTAAAAAAATGAAAAAAAAATTATGAGAGTATTATGACCTTCATCTCTGTAAGCATTTCTTTAGGATGTATGTGATTAAAGTAAGCTGAATAAGATCTTTTATGCTGTGTTCAACTCTGTCAATGATAGCTTCTGAGTAACCCTATGATCTAAATTGCCCTATCTTTACACATTCCACAAGACTAAAAATCATTTCCACATCTAAGTAGAAAGATAGATCCACAGAAGGGAAGGGTTAGTTGTCAGAGAGAGAATCTCTATCTCTACTGGGAGAAGTTTAGCTGGCAATGGCTGAGGAGGGGAGGCTCTGAGATTCAAATTTGCAGTTGATTGAATTAGCCTGTAATGGAGTTTTCCATGCTGCAAGTGACCTGAATGCTGTGAACTTTACCTGAGATGTTATCAGAAGACAAAGACGTCATCAGGGCAATGGAGGATGGGAAGGGTTCATGTTTATAGCTGACTACCTTCTGACTTATCAATAATGAGATTGAAGTTACAAAGCCCATGTTTCCTTAGCACTAAAATGATAAAGCCTACATGACGTTTACTACTTTGTTTCTTTAAACATACATTTTCAGCTACAAGAAGCAAACTCTTCCAGGATATAACAAAAGATAGAGGTTGGATCAAAGTGGATCAAAGTGGGACTGAGTACATGCCCTCTCCTCCTCAAAGTCCTTAATACTTTGGAAAGATTTAAAAAATGAGATAAATTCAAAACAACTACAAAATAAAGGTTTACACAAGTAGAGGCCAATAATACAAAATTACTTTTAAACAGCAATGAAACTTTAAAAATTTGACTGTGTTTTAGGATAGCAAAATTTTTACTGCCTGTACTAATCAGAATTGGCTTGACTATGTTGCACTTACAAATAAATCTTGATATCTCAGTGACTGAACAAAGTTAAGGGTTACTTTTTACACAGAACCTGATGTGGGTTGGGTGTCACTCAATCTGTCTTGTCCCCCCCTCGAACATGTGGCCTCCATGTCACTAAGGCAGGGGAAGAGAGGGCTATAAACCACCTCAGCCACAAAGCCACACATGCTAAGTGATATAACAACAATAGATTTGAACCATAAAAACAAAACCTCTTTTCTTAAAAGTTGCATAAAGTAAAATTGGTCCGGTGTGATTTAAAAAGCAAGAGAAACACAAATGATATTAGAAATATCAACTGAAGTGTAGCCACAGACTCTGCTAGGAATTTTTAAATTTAGAAATTTAAAAAATTTTCAAGAAGGGACATAAAACTTAAACAGGAATAATTCTTGAGTTCCTAACAGAATTTGTGAATAATTGCTGTATGAGAATAACTAAAGGACAAATTAAAAACATAGCCAAAAGTTAATCACTACAATAATAAAAGGTCCAAGTGTTGGGCTGTATCCCACAGGCCTGAAAGCCACATAACTGCCTAGCTTCAAGATCAAAGAATGAGCTCGAAGACAGTGACAGAGACATCAGTGGTTTATTGGATAGGGGCATCTTACACGTCCAAAACAAAGGATCCTGGAGGGACATCCCTCTATGTACAGCAGACAGCTGGCAGGATATGGCAGCCACCTTTACTACTTGGGAGAGAAGGAGGCTACTACCGTTTATAGAGAGAATTGATGGCAGGTGGGGGCTCATCAGTTACCAGGGAAACCATTGGCGTAGGGCATGGGGCAAGCCTGTAGGCAGTTATGGACTAAGCCTTATAATTAAGAGGGTTGGATAGTTGTGTGAGTGAAGCAGAACTGGTCGAGCTGGGGACATGTACAGAGAGCAAAGGAAGAGTCAACTGGAATGGCCTGACCATACAGTAAGAAATTTTATGGATGAGTTCTATCAACTCTTCAAGGAATAGATAATCTCTTACATGGACCATGAACTTCCAGATGTTCAAGCTGGTTTTAGAAAAGGTAGAGGAACCAGAGATCAAATTGCCAACATCTGCTGGATCATTGAAAACACAAGAGAGTTCCAGAAAAAAGCATCTATTTCTGCTTTATTGAATATGCCAAAGCCTTTGACTGTGTGGATCACAATAAACTGTGGAAAATTCTGAAAGAGATGGGAATACCAGACCACCTGACCTGCCTCTTGAGAAACCTATAAGCAGGTCAGGATGCAACAGTTGGAACTGGACATGGAACAACAGACTGGTTCCAAATAGGAAAAGGAGTACATCAATGCTGTATATTGTCACCCTGCTTATTTAACTTACATGCAGAGTACATCATGAGAAGCGTTGGGCTGAAAGAAGCACAAGCTGGAATCAAGATTGCTGGGAGAAATATCAATAACCTCAGATATGCAGATGACACCACCCTTATGGCAGAAAGCGAAGAGGAACTAAAAAGCCTCTTGATGAAAGTGAAAGAGGAGAGTGAAAAAGTTGGCTTAAAGCTCAACATTCAGAAAACTAAGATCATGGCATCTGGTCCCATCACTTTGTGGGAAATAGATGGGGAAGCAGTGGAAACAGTGCCAGACTTTGTTTTTGGGGGCTCCAAAATCACTGCAGACGGTGACTGCAACCATGAAATTAAAAGACGCTTACTCCTTGGAAGGAAAGTGATGACCAACCTAGATAGCATTTTAAAAAGCAGAGACATTACTTTGCCAACAAAGGTCCGTCTAGCCAAGGCTATGGTTTTCCCAGTAGTCATGTATGGATGTGAGAGTTGGATGGTGAAGAAAGCTGAGTGCCAAAAAATAGATGCTTTTGAACTATGGTGTTGGAGAAGACTCTTGAGAGTCCCTTGGACTGCAAGGAGATCCAACCAGTCCATCCTAAAAGAGATCAGTCCTGGGTGTCCATTGGAAGGACTGATGCTGAAGCTGAAACTCCAATACTTTGGCCACCTGATGCAAAGAGCTGACTCATTGGAAAAGACCCTGATGCTGGGAGGGATTGAGGGCAGGAGGAGAAGGGGACAACAGAGGATGAGATGGCTGGATGGCATCACCGACTCGATGGACATAAGTTTGAGTAAACTCTGGGAGTTGGTGATGGACAGGGAGGCCTGGCATGCTGCGATTCACGGGGTCGCAAAGGGTCGGACATGACTGAGCGACTGAACTGAATTGAACTGAACTGATGTTATATAATGAAGAAGGCAATGGCACCCCACTCCAGTACTCTTGCCTGGAAAATCCCATGGATGGAGGAGGCTACTGGTAGGCTGCAGTCCATGGGGTTGCGAAGAGTCAGACATGACTGAGTGACTTCACTTTCACTTTTCACTTTTATGCATTGGAGAAGGAAATGGCAACCCACTCCAGTGTTCTCGCCTGGAGAATTCCAGGGATGGGGTCGCACAGAGTCGGACACGACTGAAGTGACTTAGCAGCAGTAGCAGATGTTATATAAAGAGTTCTGGAGGATAGAGAAATATGCAATGCTATACAAATCATTTTACAAAGCTGTCAAAATCATGATATTAAAGCTGATCTAGGATAACACAAAAAGGGAACTATAGACTAATTCATGTCTAATAATATCACAAACATATTCAGTACATATTATTGTACGAGACACAGTTCAAAGCCATTTAGCCAGTATGCTGCCTCCCAAAATAATGGAGAAAATCCACTTCCAGCAATGTTAGACCAGATTATACCCTACCAACACTTCCACTGAAAATAGCTAGAGAAACTGGGTGAAATATTTAAAAACACTTCTTTGAAAGGGAGCTAACAGAGAAGAGATTTGCAGGGTCAAGATTCCAGAGAGGATGGAAGCTTGGGGAGGGGAGTCTGGTATTTGGTGGGGCTTCAGCCTTCTAAGGAATTGCTGATTCTGAAAAGCTGTGGATAAGAAGCTAAGCAGTTGAGCTGAGATTTTGGCAGACTCATGGAAATCAATGAATTAAAAGCTTGATGGGTAGGTTTAAGAGCTGATTAAACATATCTGGAGGGAAAACTAGTGAACAAGAAGATAATTCTGAAGAAGAAATCTCAGACTGAAGCACAGAGGAATAAAATGATTAAAAATACAGAAATAAAGGTAAAGAATTATATGTGAAAAAATAGAGCATGTGGGATTGGAATTTCAAAAGGAGAGGCAAGAAAAACAATGTGGAGATAACAATCGTGGAGATAACAGTTGTGACTTTTCTAAACTTCATGAAATTCTTACATTGAAGCAAAAATTCAAGAAGTCTTGTAAAACTTAAGCAGAATTTCTCCTACATATATCATAGTCAAACGACTTAAAACCAAAGACAAAGCAAAAATCTTAAAAGCAGCCAGAAGAAAAAAAAAAAAAAAAGACACACCCTCTTCAAAGGAAAAAAAATATGATTGAAACAATAGAAACCAGAAGCAAACAAAATGGCATCTTAAAAGTAATGAAATAAAATAGTTGCCAATCTGGAACTCTCTATTCATGAAACTGTCTTTTGCAAATGAAGGCAAAATAGAGACATTTTAAACTAAAAAAGACATCACCAGGACACTTGCACTAAAGGAAATACCTTAAAGGGTGTTCTTCAGGCAGCAAAACTTTATCCCAAGTGGAAGCTGTTAGATGCAAGAAAAAATACATATTGCTATATGGAAAAATATAAATAAATATTGATTACATTAAATAGAAATGGCAATGCCATATAAATATAAATATTATGTTATAAATAGCACAAGTGTCAGGAGAATGTAAGTGAAATAAGTGTTTTAAGGTCCTTGAATGGTCCTGTACTAATTTCTATTACCCTCTGAAAATTCAACCATGCATGTTGCAATCTCTAAACTAACTACTAAAATGAATAAGCAAATTAAAAAATAAGTATATAGAATGTGTTAATATGGTTAACACACTTGATCTGATTGACATTTTTCATAGAACACTGCATTTAAAAATGGCAGAATATACTTTTTTTCAGTGCATATGGAAAGTTTACCAAAAATGACCACATGTTGGGCCATAAAGCAAGTTTCAAAGGACCAAAATCATGCAGAGTACATTGGCTTGACCATAGTAGAACTAAGCAAAAAATCAAAAAACAAAATGATAACTAGAAAATCCCCATAGGTATGTAAATTAAGCAACACATTTCTAAATAACCAGTGGGTCAAAAACAGAATTACAGTGGAAATTAGCAAATACTTAGAACTAAGATAAACAATATAAAAACATATTGGAAAGGAAGAGACAAACTGTCATTATATGTGTTTCTAATTATAAAATCCAAGAAAATCAACCTGAAAACTATTGGAACTAATAAGCACTCAAAGAGATGGCTGACTACCACATAAAAATCAATGGCTTTTTCATACACTAGCAAAAGTTAATTAGAAAATGTCATGGTAGAAATATTCCACATCATAATAGCAAGAAATACTATTAATACCTAGAAAGGAACCTAATAAGAAATTCTATAATTTGCTGATGAATAGAAAGACATGAATAAATGGAGAAATACACCTGGAACCTTAACCCTCCAGAAACTTACCTGAAGGGTTAAGAACACAACACCAACTTAAGCTCAAATTCAAATCCTTGTTCTGCCACTTCCTAGCTGTGTGATCCTGGCAAGTTATTAATATTCAACCTCTTTATACCTCAGTTTCCTTTATCTTTGAAATGGTGATAACATGATAGTCTCTAAAGGAAATCAACTCTGAATATTCATTGGAAGGACTGATGCTGAAGCTCCAGTCCTTTGGCCACCTGATGCAAAGAGCCAACTCATTGGAAAAGACCCTGATGCTGGGAAAGATTGAAGGCAGGAGGAGAAGGGGATGGCAGAGGATGAGATGGTTGGATGGTATCACCGACTCAATGGACATGGTTCTGAGCAAACTCAAGGAGATAGTGAAGGACAGAGAGGCCTGGTGTGCTGCAGTCCATGGGGTCGCAAAGAGTTGAACATGACTTAGCAACTGAACAACAACCACCTCATAGAGGTAGGACTAAATGAGTTACTTTCCCATGACTAACCTATATAAGGCTGTGACCTGTACCCTGTTCTCCTGACCCTCAGATCCTTGTCTATCCACTTTTTTTCTTTTCTGTAGCATTTTCTACCCTCTAACATGCTGTATATTTACTTGTTTCTTACATTGTTTATTGCCTACTTCTGCTAAAATATGGGCTTCCCTGGTGGCTCAGCTGGTAAAGACTCCACCTGCAATGTGGGAAAACTGGGTTCGATGCCTGGATTGGGAAGATCCCCTGGAGAAGGGAACAGCTACCAACTCCAGCATTCTGGCCTGGAGAATTCCATGGACTGTATAGTCCATGAGGACACAAACAATTGGATACAACTGTCTGGCTATATGTACCTCAAGGGCAATGCTGCTATTTTTTTTTTTTTCAATTTCTTGGCAAATGTCTATATTTTTTGGCAAATGTATCCCAAATACTTAGAAAATTACTTGGCACATGCCAGGGCACATAGCATAGAATCTGGCACATAAAAAGCACTATTATTGCTGTAAAGATGTCAGTTCTCTAGAAATTATAAATGTAATCCAGTCTCCAGATTTAGGTTTTCTGAGCAGTGGCTGCGCGAGACTGGAGCAGTGAGCAGCCAAGAGGAGATAACCCACTTCCAAGGTAAGACAGTAGGCGCTGAGAGAGGGCATCAGAGGGCAGACAGACTGAAACCACAATCACAGAAACTAGCCAATCTGATCACATGGACCACAGCCTTGTTTAACTCAGTGAAACAAAGCCGTGCTGTGTAGGGCCACCCAAGATGGACGGGTCATGGTGGAGAGTTCTGACAAAAACGTGGTCCACTGGAGAAGGGAATGGCAAACCACTTCAGTATTCTTGCCTTGAGAACCCTATGAACAGTATGAAAAGGCAAAAAGATAGGACACTGAAAGATGAACTCCCCAGGTCGGTAGGTGCCCAGTATGCTACTAGAGATCAGTGGAGACATAACTCCAGAAAGAATGAAGGGACGGAGCCAAAGCAAAAACAACACCCAGTCGTGAATGGGACTGGTGATAGAAGCAAGGTCTGATGCTGTAAACAGCAATATTGCATAGGAACCTGGAATGTTAGGTTCATGAATCAAGGCAAATTGGAAGTGGTCAAACAGGAGATGGCAAGAGTGAACATCAACATTCTAGGAATCAGCGAACTAAGATGGACCGGAATGGGTAAATTTAACTCAGATGACCATTATATCTACTACTGTGAGCAGGAATCCCTTAGAAGAAATGGAGTAGCCATCATAGTTTAGTCAATAAAAGACTACAAAATGTAGTACTTGGATGCAGTCTCAAAAACGACAGAATAATCTCTGCTCGTTTCCAAGGCAAACCATTCAATATCATGGTAATCCAAGTCTATGCCCCGACCAATAATGCTGAAGAAGCTGAAGTTGAACAGTTCTATGAAGATCTACAAGACCTTTTAGAACTAACACCCATAAAAGATGTACTTTTCATTATAGGGAAATTGAATGCAACAGTAGGAAGTCAAGAAACACCTGGAGTAACAGGCAAATTTGGCCTTGGAGTACGGAATGAAGCAGGGCAAAGGCTAACAGAGTTTTGCCAAGAGAATGCACTGGTCATAGCAAACACCTTCTTCCAACAATACAAGAGAAGACTCTACACATGGACTTCACCAGATGTTCAATACTGAAATCAGATTGATTATATTCTTTGAGCCAAAGATGGAGAAGTTCTATACAGTCAGCAAAAACAATACTGGGAGCTCACTGTGGCTCAGATCATGAACTCCTTATTGCCAAATTCAGACTTAAATTGGAGAAAGTAGGGAAAACCAATAGACCATTCAGGCATGACCTAAATCAAATCCCTTATGATTATACAGTGGAAGTGACAAATAGATCCAAGGGATTAGATTTGATAGAGTGCCTGAAGAACTATGGATGGAGGTTCATGACATTGTATAGGAGGCAGTGATCAAGACCATCCTCAAGAAAAAGAAATGTAAAAAGGCAAAATGGTTATCTGAGGAGGCCTTCCAAATAGCTGAGAAAAGAAGAGAAACTAAAGGCAAAGGAGAAAAGGAAAGATATATCCATTTGAATGCAGAGTTCCAAAGAATAGCAAGGAGAGATAAGAAAACCTTCCTCAGTGATCAGTGCAAAGACATAGAGGAAAATAATAGAGTGGGAAAGGCTAGAGATCCCTTCAAGAAAATTGGAGATACTGAGGGAACATTTCATGCAAAGATGGTCTCAATAAAAGATAGAAATGATAGTGGACCTAACAGAAGCAGAAGATATTAAGAAGAGGTGGCAAGAATACACAGAAGAACTCTTTAAAAAAGATATTCACGACCCAGATAATCACTATGGTGTGATCACTCACCTAGAGCCAGACATCCTGGAATGTGAAGTCAAGTCAGCCTTAGGGAGTATCAATACAAACAAAGCTAGTGGAGGTGATGGAATTCTAGTTGAGTTATTTCAAATCCTAAAAGATGATGCTGTGAAAATTCTACACTCAATATGCCAGCAAAATTGGAAAACTCAGCAGTGGCCACAGGACTGGAAAAGGTCAGTTTTCATTCCAATCCCAAAGAAAGTCAATGAATGCTCAAACTACCGCACAATTGCACTCATCTCACATGCTAGCAAAGTAATGCTCAAAATTCTCCAAGCAGGCTTCAGCAATACATGAACCGTGAACTTCCAGATGTTCAAGCTGGTTTTAGCAAAGGCAGAGGAACTATAGATCAAATTGCCAACATGTGCTGGATCATTGAAAAAGCAAGAGAGTTCCAGAAAAACATCTATTTCTGCTTTATTGACTATGCCCAAAGCTTTGACCATGTGGATCACAATAAACTGTGGAAAATTCTGAAACAGATGGGAATACCAGACCACCTGACCTGCCTCGTGAGAAAGCTGTATGCAGGTCAGGAAGCAACAGTTAGAACTGGACATGGAACAACAGACCGATTCCAAGTAAGAAAGAGAGTACGTCAAGGCTGTATATTGTCACCATGCTTATTTAGTCTATATGCAGAGTATATCATGAGAAATGCTGGGCTAGAAGAAGCACAAGCTGGAATCAAGATTGCTGGGAGAAATATTAATAACCTCAAATATGCAGATGACACCACCCTTATGGCAGAAAGCGAAGAAGAACTAAAGAGCCTCTTGATGAAAGTGAAAGAGGAGAGTGAAAAAGTTGGCTTAAAGCTCAACATTCAGAAAACTAAGATCATGTCATCCGGTCCCATCACTTCATGGCAAATAGATGCGGAAACAGTGGCTGACTTTATTTTTGGGGGCTCCAAAATCACTGCAGACGGTGACTGCAACCATGAGATTAAAAGATGCTTGCTCCTTGGAAGGAAAGTTATGACCAACCTAGACAGCATACTGAAAAGCAGAGACATTACTTTGCCAACAAAGGTCCATCTAGTGAAGGCTATGGTTTTTCCAGTAGTCATGTATGGATATTAGAGTTGGACTATAAAGAAAGCTCAGTGCCAAAGAAGTGATGCTTTTGAACTGTGGTGTTGGAACAGATTCTTGAGTGTCCCTTGGACTACAAGGAGACCCAACCAATCCATTCTAAAGGAGATCAGTTCTGGGTGTTCATTGGAAGGACTGATGTTGAAGCTGAAACTCCAATACTTTGGCCACCTGATGTGAAGAGCTGACTCACTGGGAAAGACCCTGATGCTGGGAAAGACTGAGGGCAGGAGGAAAAGGGGACGACAGAGGATGAGATGGTTGGATGGCATCACCAACTTGATGGGCATGAGTTTGAGTGAACTCCGGGTGTTGGTGATGGGAGGCCTGGTGTGCTGTTGTCCATGGGGTTGCAAAGCTTCGGACATGACTGAGCGACTGAGCTGAACTGCATCCAGTCTCAATCAGTATCCCAGTGAGATATTTTATAGAATTTGAGAAGCTGATTCTAAAATTCGTTAGCAAGTGAGAACGAAGAGCCAAAATTTCTTTTTCACAAAGAACATAGGGGAATGGTTTGTCTTATTATTAATTAGCACAATAAGTTATTGACACTGGAATAGATAGATAGGTCCATGAGATTATGTGTATGTGAGTGTATGTGTTTTTAAAGATAGTGTGGGAATAATTGGCTGTTGTTTATTTATCTATAAGGAAACTCCCACAGTCTGCAAACTTAAAGGCAATTCCCAATAGTTTACATAGCTTCTGTTTTTGATTATCTACTACCATGTTTTTAAATCAATATTTTCTCATTACTGCTCTCAACAATTTGTAGGTAGTTATATATGATCTCTGTTGATACATTAAGTTGGACCTCAAATCAAAACAGCCCCGGTTTCAACTCTTGCATCTGCTACTAATTTTTTTGTTTCCTTGAGCAAATCACTTTCCCTTTAAGTGCTCAGTTCCATTGTCTACAAAGTGAGGTTTTATGAGATTCATTAAGATCTTGACTTAGATTCAACTAAATCTCTCATGTTCCTACAACTGTTTGGTGATTTTAATTATTTCTCACGACTCTATTTTCTCCATTTTTAAAAAATATAGTTGAGGAAACCAAAGTCCAGAGGGAAAGAATAGCTTGTCTAGGACCTCACAGGCAGAAGTTGCTTGTTTCAGTTCTAGTTAGGCTCAGCTGTTGATAGAAAGGCTTGGTGGGTCAAGGTAGAGGTTTATTTTTCCCCCAATAACACTGGCACAGTGTTAGACAGTGCAGGGTCTGCATAGCAGCTGATTGGTCATCAGGGACCCTGGTTTCTTGTCTTTATGCTTTGCCATCCTGAGTACTGTCTTCCTTCCTCAATGTAGCTCAGAGGCTCAGAGGGTTATTGTCATTCTGGTGATAATGTGATGAAGGATAGAGATGTAAAGGGTGTCTGTCTCCAAACCAAGTCAGTTCAGTCTGAAGGGCTTCCCCAGAGATGTCATCTAGAATTTCCATCTCACTGGACACTCCTATCTGCATAGGAGGTTGGAAATACAGCTTTTTTTGAGCTGGATATTTTGCTGTTGCAAGTCAGTTATTAACGAAGAAGGGGAGATCCAAATCAACTCAATAACTAGTGTTTCGGCTAGAGTGCTAAGCCTCACATGCTGGTATGCTGACTTGTATGTGATGCTGTTTTCATTAAATCTATAATAGGCATGACTCAGATTTGAAGTGACAGCTTGGAGGGAGGATCAGAGTATGTTTCATGGAGGGCATGGCGTTTGGGTTGTGCTTGCATTGATGCTGAGAAGGTGGATAGCTGAAGTCAGGATTTGGGAATGCACTACAGTGATGGCAACAAGATGACCACAGACTAGGAGGTGAGGGGGTAGGTGAGGAAACAGCGTGTGGCTCAGGTTGACTGGAGCCCAAAATGAGTAAGAGGAGGCTGGCAGGAGCCCAGGCTACTAGTTGGTGGGTTTATAAAAGTCTCTTATAGCTCCTGCCTTAAATACATTGTATGCCTGGGGAATGCCCCTCCTCACTCCCCTCTCCCTGCCCACACACACACATAAATACTAGAACAACGGGGTTGGAACAGGCAAGAGAATGGAGGAGATAGTCCTTAATGTGGAGAGTTGTCTCCGCTCATTAAGTTAGCTCCTGCTGGTCTGCCTAGGGTTTTTAATGTCTCTTGTTTGGGTTCAGGTAGTGGTTCCCAAGCTTTGCTGTAAGTTGGAATAATCTGGAACCATTTTCACAAATACTGCCCACTGACTCATAACCCAAGAGAATCCAGTTTGATTGGTATGGGGTATTAGCTGGGTTTGGCAAAGCTCCTTAGGTGATCAGAACATTTTAGCTAACCTTTGGGTTAGGGCAGGGGTCCCCAACCTCTGAGATCTAACGCCTAATGATCTGAGATGGAGCTGATGTAATAACAGAAATAAAGTGCACAATAAGTGTAATGTACTTGAATCATCACCAAACCATCCCACTCCCATCCTTGGGAAAATTGTCTTCTATGAAACTGGCCCCTGATGCCAAAAATGTTGGGGACATCTGGGTTAGGGCACTGAAAGCCAAATGTTAGCAAAGAATGAATTATATTTGACACCATTTTACTGTTATTCCACATAACATTATTATGTAATAGTACATGTAATTATTATCAATAAAATTCCCCATTGGTTTCCCCATGGGCAGGTGGGCAGGCTAGGAGGCAGTGTGGCAGAAAGGTTTTCACACAGCAAGGAGGTCACTGCACTCCTTGCTGGAGGATACCATATTTGGCAATGTTGGACTCAGAGGAGGTGATGCATCCCCCATTAGCACTTTTACAGGATGCTTTAGCAGACACCTGGGGCCTTCTGGGTGGAAAAGCCAACACAAACAATTGCAAAGATAGATCTTCTTGGATTTAAAAAGTACTTAAAATTAAATCTCATTTCCCCCTACCTCTAATTGGTGGATCGAGTGGCCTTGTTGCAGTTCTGTGAAGGATCTGAACAGCACAGGGGTTAAAAGTACAGGTCTGGAGTTGGCACAGTTGGTAGGCAAGACTGGACCTGCTCTGGGGCCAATGGAGGGAGACGTGCTGCCACTGGGGTCCTGGCACTTGGCAGACAGAGCCAGTTTGGGCCCCTGGACCCTTGCCACCTCCCCTCCTTTGCAACCAGCTCCCAGACTTTTCTTGTGGAGTGCCTGGAGAACTGGATGAGAAGTGATAACCGTACATGTAAATTAACTCATTACCAGTAAAATTTGCAACACCCTGTGTAAATTTCCCTGAGTTCAAAGTTATCGTGGATAAAGGATACAGTTAGTCAGAAAACCTGCCTACTGACTGCTGGTTAGGGGAAGAGTGTGGATGAGGGGTTGGTAGAGACCACAGCATGGCTCAGTCTGCAAATAGGAGAAGAGGCTGAGAGTTAGTGTCCTGCTGGCCTTGTCAGTGTTTAGATGAAAATGCCGCTGCTGCCAGTAGAGACCGACAGTTTGAAAAGCTGAAAGTGCCCTGTCTCTTGATTGAACTTATTTATAAGCCCCATATTTTCGAACATGAGGCAGCTTATCAAAAGACAGGCATGATGCATCAACTATTTTTTTTAGTTTAGCAAAAGTTGAGGTAAATAACTTTTGCCATTTTAGTATCTTGTCATCAAATCTCCACCAGAACAATAATTCTGTAACTTGTCCAGAGTGGGCCAGACCAACTACTGCAATAGAGGCCCAAGCAAAAGAGATTTGCTGTCACAGAAGTTCCTTTTTCCTGAGGCATTTCCCCGTCAATGGAAAGGGGGTAAGAAGAGTGAAGGATAAAGTGCAGGAAAGGAGAAGATGATTGTTGCTCTATAGCTGGAGGCCTTCCTTACCCCAGTGAGGGCCAGGTTTGTTGATGAGAGAGGTCCATCTATAAAGGATTTCATCTAAAGGTTAATAGAATGGTGTTAGGGAAATTAAATGAATAGTCTTGTTTAGGCTTCAGAGACAAAGCAGAGCAGGCCTCTGACCTTGCTTCTAACCTGCCTGGACACTGCCCTGTCTGTGAGTGACTGCCGGCTTTGAGTGCAAGACTTGCAGCACCAGAGATAAGATGGGGGAGGAATCTTGAGAACTGTTGAGACCCTGAGGGGGCTGGCCAACCAAGGCCCAGGCTTAACTACATTCTAAGTTTTACACAAGAAAACAAACAGCATTAATCTGAAACCAGAGCTGCAATTTGGTCACAGATTGATGATGATATGAGTTTGCCACCATCCTGGGATTATAAGTGGAACCCCAAACTGCACTCTTTGAAGTCTCACCCACAAAGGAGACGGACATGCTGCCTGGGACCCTTTTCCCAATGGGGACTCCAGATGTGCTATGACATGGGACTTCCTAGTGCTGATTAAGTCTGGATGTTGGTCAAAACCCAACTTGGTGATATATTTTCTGCTGTTTCTATTTCTCTTTTCTTTTAATGTTAGTATGATGAAAGTAAGCTAGATAATTCTGTAAAAAATACGTGTATTGTTTACTTGTATATAACGAAATGTTGTTGCTATGAGCCATGAACAATGCCAGGATTCTTTCCCTCTGGAAGAGAAGAATTTGATCTGGGGTCAGTGACGAGGCTTGATTGCTCAGAGCTTTTGTGTAATAAAGTTTTATTCAAGTGTAAAAGAGATAGAGAAAACTTCTGATGTAGACATCAGAAGGGGGCAGAAAGAGTGCTCCCTTGCTAGTTTTTAGCAACTATATACCTATTCAGTTCAGTTCACTTGATCAGTCATGTTTGACTCTCTGCAAGCCCATGAACTGCAGCACACCAGGCTTCCCTGTCCATCACCAACTCCTGGAGTTTGTTCAAACTCATGTCCATCGAGTCGGTGATGACTTCCAACCATCTCATCCTCTGTCATCCCCTTCTCCGCCTGCCTTCAATCTTTCCCATCATCAGGGTCTTTTCCAATGGGTCAGTTCTTTGCATCAGGTGGCCAAAGGATTGGAGCTTCAGCATCAGTCCTTCCGATGAATATGCAGGACTGATTTCCTTTAGGATTGGCTGGTTGGATCTCCTTGCAGTCCAAGGGACTCTCAAGAGTCTTCTCCAACACCACAGTTCAAAAGCATCAATTCTTCGGCACTCAGCTTTCTTTATAGTCCAACTCTCACATCCATACATGACTACTGGACCTTTGTTGGCAAAGTAATGTCTCTGCTTTTTGATATGCTGTCTAGGTTGGTCATAACTTTTCTTCTAAGGAGCATCTTTTAATCTCATGGCTGCAGCCACCATCTGCAGTGATTTTGGAGCCCCAAAAAGTAAAGTCTGTCACTGTTTCCACTGTTTCCCCATCTATTTGCCATGAAGTGATGGGACCAGATGCCATGATCTTAGTTTTGTGAATGTTGAGCTTTAAGCCAACTTTTTCACTCTCCTCTTTCACTTTCATCAAGAGGCTCTTTAGGTCTTCTTCGCTTTCTGCCACAAGGGTGGTGTCATCTGCATATCTGAGGTTATTGATATTTTCCCTGGCAATCTTGATTCCAGCTTGTGCTTCATCCAATCCAGCGTTTCTCATGATGTACCCTGCATATAAGTTAAATAAGCACGGTGACAATATACAGCCTTGATGTACTCCTTTCCCGATTTGGAACCAGTCCATTTAATCACACCCACATAGCCATTTTTGCCATGTAAATAAGATATTCACAGACACCTGGGATTAAGATGTGAATATTTTGGGGAGGCCATTATTCTATCTACCATAGTTTACCGGTTTGTTCTGGATACTTCTATTTTTTTCTTGCTTCTGCAAATAGGGGTATGTGTGTGTGTGTGCGTGTGTGTATATATATATATAGATAGATAGATCTACATTTTTTTTCTTTTTGTTTTTCAGTAAACAAGGATCTTAATAGACATTTTGTTTCACAATTGACTTTTTGTTCACTTAACAGCATATCATGGGCATCTTTGTAAATCATTACATATACTTCGGCCTCATTCTTTTTAATGGCTGTCTGTGGTCCAGGAGATGGTTTTATCACCATTTCCTTATTCTATCGTTGTGAGTGGATATGTGAGCTGTTTCTGTTTTTGCTCTTTTAAACACAGAGGCAATGATCATCATTGTACATTTCAACATCTTTGCTGTTTATAGTCTGTCATCCACACAGCAGCCAGTGTATGATTTTAAAATGTAAGCCTACTCAATACCTTCCATCACACTTAGCTAAACTCTAACTTCCTTACCATGGTCTACCAGAGCCTTTAGGATGTGGCTACCTGACACCGCCACAGCTGTTATTTTTCCTGTTGCTCACTCCACTCCAGTCACAATGACTTACTTAAACACACCAACCACTCAGAACCTGTGGATTTTCTAGGTGGCTCACCTCCTACTTCTTCAGTTCTCTCTGATATATCATCTTATTAAAGAAGTGTTCCCTGGCTGTCCACTCAACAAACAATGGCACTGCTGCTTTCCTCCATCAGTCTAGTCCCCTTTTCCTGTTTTCTCTTTTATTCATTATGCATCATTTGATATATACAAATGCATGCAGGATAATGCACACCATGTATATTTTAGTTATGGGTGATTATGAAGAAAGCAATAAAGTGAACACCACTGTACTTTATTTCCCATCAGAGCACTGATTAGCACCTGATGTAGTTTAGTAGTCACCTTCCATACTAGAATGTAACAACCATGTGAGACTGTGAGGTTGAATTGTTTTCTGTTGTCTCTCCAGTGTCCAGCTCAGTGTCTGGCATATTGTAGACCTTTAGTATTTGTTGAATATATGAATTTGTGGAGATATATTACTACAAGATATATTACTATATTACTCTGGGTCAAAGGAATTTCAAATTACCTTTTAAAAGGTCATACTATCATATACTCCCACCAGCAGTATATTGTCTCCATTTTAATGGCTTTTTATGTTAGCTACTCTTTTTGAAATATGTAAGTTGTTATAAATAAAACTGAATCACAGGATTCTGGCAGTAAAGAATCACTTTTTTTCTTACAGAGCATGGTGTGGAAAGCTGACTCGGGTTTATCTCTAGCTTGCTTCCCACAATTTGAGAACAGGAGGACTTCTTTCTCACAATGGAAGAGAAGGGAGAGGGCAAGGCGATGGGAGAAAGTCAGTTTCCTATCTGTGAATTCAAGGGATTAGAGGCGAAAGGCGGTCAGGTTAAATGTTCTATACTCACAGAAGTCTTCTCAGACTTGTCTACATAATATTGTAACCCCCATCTCATTTTCCAATCAGTTGTATTGAGGCTTCATTTACAGAAAATAAAATTTATACATTTTAACTATACAGAGTGGTGATTCTTTGCTTTACATTTGACAATGTTTGTTAATCCTTTTTACCTCTAAAGTTACATCTAATTGCATCTTTTATTTTGGATCAATATTGTGAAGAAATTTGTTCTCAGAGAAGAAAGGCTATTTGGAAATCTATTTAGAACAGGTTTTAAAGAGACACAGTGTAAAAATTCCTGGATTTTATAGTCTTCTTTCTTCTAAGTTCTCTAGAAATGACACTGCATCACAAAATGTCTACTGTCACATCTTATTTCTACCTTTCTGTGTTTGTTTTCAATAATTAATGCTTTTCCTGTGTTTACTGTATAAACTTCTAGTCCTCTTTTCTGAGGGAGAGACTAATATTCTCATTTATCTGGTGATTCCTTTGACAATGAAAATATTATTCAAACTTTGATATGAAGAATGAGTATTGAATGCAAAAACTGGCAGACCTTGATAGTGTTTTAAATGCTATATGACTGGGAGACACCTTTCTGGAAAATTAGGTGGAGAATTGTTTCCTCACAGGAGGACCCCCCTGGACTTGGTCTTTAATGACTGCACTTTAATATGAGGAGCTTGATATAGGCAAGATAGACAACTGGACTAGGAGATAGAAGACCTGGCCTATTTTTCACTAGCTCTTGAATTCATAGACTACTTGGGTGGTTAAAATATATGACATACAGCTGTGATACAAAGCAAAAGTGGAAACATATCTAGAAAGTTTTTAGGAAAGTTCCCATGAGGGAGAGATTAATTCCAGCTGCTGGGATCAAGTGAAGTTCCATGGAGAAGTTGGCATCTGAGCTTAAACTTTGTGATTCCTGGAATCTGGACATTTGGAGATGGAGAAACAACCTAGGCAAAGAATAATGTAAGGGAGCAGAGAGGCCAGAAAATATGTGGTATGTGTAGAGAGCACTGGGTGATCTTTTCCTGGAAAGTGGATTGAAATGGATGAAGAGTATGAGATGGAGAGGGAAAGAAAGGTTTGAGTAAGACTGTGGAATGGATAAATGTCTTCCTTTAAAAATCCAACCTCCTCTGATCCCACTCTCCCTTTACCTTGGCTTTTTTTTGCTTAGTTGAATCTTATTGGTATTTTCAAAACTAACTTGGCTAAATGCTAAGAAGCTAATAAAGAAACTGTCAAAGCCCAAATGGCCACATGAAAAGATGTTCAACATCATTAGCCACTAGGGAAGTGCAAATTAAAACCACAATGCAATATCACTATATACAGTATGTCTAAAATGAAAAATTGTGACAACACCAAATGCTGGAGAGGATGCAGAAAAGCTGAATCACTCGTACATTGCTGATAGAATGTAAAGTGGTACAGCTATTCCAGAAAATATTTTGGCAATTTCTTAAAAAAAAAATTAAACATGCAGCTACAATACGACTCAGCAATTGCATCTCTGGGTACTTATCTGAAAGCAGTGAAAACTTACGCTCACACAAAAATGTGTACAAGAATGTTTATAGCCAAATTCTGGGAAAAAACACCCATGTGTCCTTCAATGGGTAAATGGCTAAACATTCTGTGCCACATTCATACCATGAAATAAATCCAGCAATGAAAAGGAATTTATACATGCAACTACTTGGATGGATTTCAAGGCACTATGCTGAGTGAAAAGGGACAACCTCAAAAGGTTACATGATGAATGATTCTATGTATATAAAATTTTTGAAATAAAATTTGAGAGAAAGAACAGATTAGTGGTTGCTAAGGGCCAGGGATGGGGATAGGAAGGTGGGAAGGAGGTGGATGAAGTTTTAAAAGGGCAATATGAGGAACTATTCAGTTTCTTGACTATCATGGTGTGTGCACATTTGAGTGCAGATAAAACAAGAAATCTGAATGAGTTTAGTGGATTGAATCAATGTCAGTGTCCTGGTTGTGATATCATAGACGCTTGCTCCTTGCTCCTCGGAAGAAAAGTTATGATCAACCTAAACAGCATATTAAAAAGCAGAGACATTACTTTGCCAACAAAAATCCATCTAGTCATAGCTATGGTTTTTTCAGTAGTCATGTATGGATGTGAGAGTTGAACTATAAAGAAAGCTGAGTGCCGAAGAATGGATGCTTTAGAACTGTGGAGTTGGAGAAGACTCCTGAGAGTCCCTTGGACTGCAAGAAGATCCAACCAATCAATCCTAAAGGAAATCAGTCCGGAATACTCATTGGAAGGACTGATGCTGAAGCTGAAACTCCAATACTTTGGCCACCTGATGCAAAGAACTGACTCATTTGAAAAGACCCTGATGCTGGAAAAGATTGCAGGCGGAGGAGAAGTGACGACAGAGGATGAGATGGCTGCATGGCATCACTGACTAAATGGACTTGAGTTTGAGTAATCTCCAGGAGTTGGTAATGGACAGGGAAGCCTGGCGTGCTGCAGTCCATGGGGGTAACAAAGAGTCAGACACGACTGAGAGACTGAACTGATATTATACTACATTTTTGCAAAATGTTGCCATTGGAAGAAACAGGCTAAATTGTACATGAGAACTGTGTGTTATTTCCTAAAACGATGATTTATCAATAAAATCTCAATTAAAAAATACCAATGACACCAGGTTTTTGAACCCAAATTTCTGGCCCAAAGTAACTAACATCAAGCCTTAAAAGGCAGCTCTGTCTTCATAGTTCCTTTGCCTGGCCTCCACCCTCTTAATTAATTGTCATGTGGTCAGAGTCATCTCATTTTCTACTTCTCAGATGTTGGTCAATGTGTTCTCTTTCGGAACATGTGCAAAAGTCCAGAATCTGGCACTGTCACCTACCTAGGACTCTCCCATTCAGCTTTGGTTTCTAATTTGAGGGGACTTCCTCATTCACAGAGGATTGAAACAACGGATGGCTGTAACTTCCAGGTTCAATTTGATCTCCAGGTGTGGCAGCCATGGAGGTACACTGCTAGCATCTCCTTTCAAAAAATAACTTGCTTTTCCTCTGCAAGTTGTGTAGTGAGCTGACCCTCTCTAGGTGCAGTGCCTTTGTTATAGAAACCAATAATCGAGAAACCAAACACCACGCTCAGGGGGTTGGAGAACTCAGGTTTATTATGCCGTTGGGCCCAGAGGAGTTAACACTCCAAGCTCTGAGCCCCGAACAAAGGGACTGCAGGTTTTATAGACAGACTATAGTAGGTAACACTAGCTGCTAATAGGCTGGTTTAAACTAAGGGGTTTCACGTGCTCGTGAGAACAGTGATCAAGATGGGGAGGGGGATACCTGACCCTTACACGGACAGGCATGATTAAGCAGGTTTGCAGGGGCTGGACGATTGCAAAGAGCAGGACAAAGGTGAGTGAGATAAGCTCCAGTATTGTAAGTTCCCACTTTCTGAGACTACATGACCTGCGGGATCCAGACTTTGCAAGGGGCAAGCTGAGTTACAGAGGCAGAAAGAGCAGGAGGTTATGTAAAATTTTAACTGTTCCTCATCACCTTCAGTGTCTGCCTCAGTGTTTGAGGGGAAGCCATGGTTTTCCCAGCTGGCCTCCAGCCAATGACTGAGAATGGTCCTTTCTGTCAAACGGGGGTTACTCCTAATGGGATATCTTTGCTCCAGATCTCCTCAGCGGGTTTGCCAAGATTTTCTCAGATCTCTACTTTGACCTTCTTGCTAAACTTCTTGAAACTCTTCTTGCTAAAGATTGCTTCTGTTCTACTTTCCTTTCACATAGGTCAGGTCTGTGTCACAACTGGAGGGCTCTTCCTGCTTATCCTGCTTCATTCCTTTTTCATCTTCCATGCATATTACTCTCCAGTAAACCTCTAGCATTCCCAAACTCCTTTTCATGATCTGCTTCCTGGAGATTCAAGCTTATAAACAATAGAAGTACCTTCAAAAAGTCCTCCAGGTAAAGGCCCACAGTATAGCGATTATTTATCTGAACAGTAACCATGACATCTACTGTAAGAATTATAAACACCCAACAGTAGAACAACTGTCTTCTCATGTTGGTGGTTATATTCTGTATGGGCAGATGTTGTTGTTCATAGTAAAGTTGGCTTAAGGTGATAGGTGCCTGGAGTGAAATACAGATAAAGCAAGGAGGTCAGTAGGATAAAAGACTGCAGAGGAATAGTACAGTTGGTGCACTTACTGGGACTCCATTATGTATGTCATAGTTCTAACATCAAAAATAGAAGATGGGGGGAAGAAGAATCTCAGCGGTCATGTGAGATATCTACTTGTTGGATTGGTTACACTTTATATTACTTGAAAATTAAGTGATGAACTCATTAAGGCACAAGCTCACAATCAACAAAGGGCTTTGCCAAGTTCCCCCACACTGCTCTAGAGAAAGGTTTTGACTTAAGCTAGTAGCCTCATGGCTGTTTATAAAATCTATAAAAGCTTAAAATTATTGCAAGGATGTTACAGGCTTTTGATTTTAAAAAATCCAGAACACCTAGGACTTCCTGGGCAGCATATATATATATATATATATATATATATATATATAAAATCAGAAAGTCATATTCCTATTTTACAGAAGATGCCCCTCCCTGCATACCTCCCCTGCCCTCTTAGGAAAAGGCTCTATTTCTGTGACTTTCTTCAGTATGTCAGGTTTTCTGACACGTCACTCCAGTCCTATTGATCACAACTAGAATTCATGCTAGCAGGTTCTTTGAGCATAGCTGGTCAACTAGAGATAGAAAAGAACTGTATTTGGTTAAGAGGTTTTCTTTTTTGTTCCAGGTGCTGGAGTTGCCACAGTGTATTAATAAGACATCTCTACCCCAACTGAAGCTTATAGATTAGTGGGAGAGGTAGACAAACTACTAGAATTATAATGTTGGAAATTGGGGATTGTGATGAAGAAAAAAATACAGCAGGGTAGTGGGCTAGAGAGATATAAAGCACTCAGTTTTAGAAAGGGTATCCGGAAAGTTTTCTCTGAGATGTCATTTGGACAAAGATCTGAATGAAGTGAGAATAAGCCATGAAGATACCTAGGGCAACAGTGATCCAGGTGGAAGGAAGAGCAAAGGCAAAGGCCCAGATGTAGAAGTTGCTTGATATGTGTGAAATATAGTGAGGAGAATATATTTGGAGTGTAAGAAAGTCAAAGAAATCGCCAGGAGTCAGATGCTGTAGGGCTCTAGGCCACGGTAAGGATAAGAGTTGTTTCAGCTATGACACTTCCATCACCTTTTATCATCTTTATCAGTCAGTCATCACATTTATCAGCCTTATCCATTAGTGCCTAATTCTCTCACCCTAAATTGCTTTTGGATTCTTTAACACACATTTGGTAGGCACCTATTTTGAGTAAAGCACTGTGCTCATTGTGTTTGGCTATGGACATAAAAAGAGAAATAATACCTAGTTTCTGTCCTCTGATGCTAGCCGTCTGATGAAGGAATCCAGACACATGCAATATCACCATTTGCCTTTTGTTAGCATTAATGACCTTCAGAGAAGTACGAGGCACTATGAGAATACTTTCTTTCTTATTGCAAAGTAAGTGTTTCAGCATAAAAAAAAAAAGTGAAGTCGCTCAGTCGTGTCCGACTCTTTGCGACCCCATGGACACCAGGCTCCTCCGTCCATGGGATTTTCTAGGCAAGAGTACTGGAGTGGGTTGCCATTTCCTTCAGCATTAATATTCCACAAAAGTTATTTCTTACATTTTTAAAGTGTTTACTGTTGACAAGGTATTTTGCATTATGGTCATCATCCTTACTGAAATGAGCTAACTTTTAAAAACCTCTAACAGTGCCTGGTACATACCAGACACTTAGTAAATGGTAATTTACTTTTTCTTCACAGTCATTTAAAGGTTGCTTAGGTTGCTAGGTACACTCAGTGATGAAGTAATGAGCAGATGCCAAATAGCTCATAAATGGCAGAGCAAGGACTTTGTCACATGCTCATGTTGTTACAAGAACAGAGACTTGCTCAGGCTACTTCATATACTGGAGGGACGCGGTTGTCAAGATTTGTGAAGAAATGGGCAGGAATCTCAGTGCAGACACCTAAAATAACTACATAGTTGGATTTTATGAGAACTGGAAGGATGTTTGCTGAAACTAAAGATATTCAAAATTCAGTACAACTATAGTGAATTACGAATTGGTGGTAACTTGTTGCAACAGAACTCCATGGACGGAGGAGCCTAGTAGGCTACAGTCCATGGGGTCGCAAAGAGTCGGACATGACTGAGCGATTTCAATGTCGATGTCAATGTCATTGTACCTCCTAGCCCTTGCCCTGGTAACCATTCAACCACTTTTCTTCTTACTATTGCTATTAATTTGACTCTTTTTCTTTCTCTCTTTCTTTCTTTGATTCAATATATAAGTGATACCTTGAAATATTTGTCTTTTTCTCTCTGGTTTATTTAACTTAGCATAATGCCTTCCAGGTTCATCTGTGTTATTGCAAATAGCAGATCTCCTTCTTTTTAAAGGCAGAATAATATTTCAGTGTCTGTAGATACCACCTGTTCTTTATCCATTCATCTAGTGACACATACTTAGGTTATTTCCATACCTTGGCTATTGTGAATAATGCTGCTATGAATATGGGAGCACATATATCTCTTCAAGATAATGGTTTTGTTTCCTTTGGATATATACCCAGAAGTGGGATTGCTGATTCATATGGTAGTTCTCTTTTTAATTTCTTGAGGACCCTCCATACAGTTTTCCATAGTGACTATACCAATTTATATTCCTACCAACAGTGCACAAGGATTCCCTTTTCTCCACATCCTCACATCCTCATCAGCTCCTCATCACCACCAATACTTGTAATCTCTTGTCTTTTTGATAAGATACATCTTAACAGATGTGAGACAATAGCTCATTGTAGCTTTTATTTACATTAATTGATGATTAGTGATGTTTAACATGGACTTTTCAAATACCTGTTGGCCATTTGTGTATCTTCTTTGGGAAAATGTCCATATAGGTCCATTGTCCATTTATAAGTTGGGTGATTTTGTGTTTCTTTTTGCTATTGAGTTATATGAGTTCCTTGTATGTATTGGATATTAACCATTTATTAGATATGTGGCTTGCAAATATTCTCCTATTCCATAGATTGTTCATGAATTGATCTCCACACCCCAGTGAGCATTTTTAAGACCATTATCTTGAATTCTATCAGATAAATCATTTATCTCCATTTCATCAAGATCTGTTCCTAAAAAAAAATCTGTTTCTGTAGATTTATCTTGTTATTTTGTTTGGAACACAGTCCTCTATTTCTTCATTTTCCTTGACTCTCTGTGTTGGTTTCTTTACATCAGATAAAAGAGACACCTCTTCCAGTCTTGACAGAGTGGCCTTGTATAGAAGATGAAACTTGTCAGTCTGTCTAGCTGGAGCTCCTGGTTGCCGCTCAAACCCTTGTGATTGTCCAACCACTTTCTTTGTCCTTTGTGGCTCCTAGTAGTTGAAAGTGTGCCAAGACCCATCAGTGTCCCAGAGTGGAGGAGTGCAGTCAGACCCTAGAGGCAGGCTGGTTAGACGCTGGGCCCTCAGGTGGTAGCTGGAAAGTATATAGTCAGGACCCTTCCAGGAAGAAACTGGGAGATGGGAGTTTTAGCTTTTTCCTCTGTGCTGAGCCCTGGAGGGAGAGCCATGAAAGGGGTCTTCCTCCACCTGTGTAAAAACTGCTTCTTTAGTATAATCCTGTAGGACTTGTGAATGCCAGCCCTGTTGGCTACCAGAGCTAGGTGACTTGTGGTCCCCTCTGTTAGGCAGCAGCTGCAAAAGGTAGGATGTCAGATGTGTGTACAAGCACTTTCCAGGGAGATACTGGTCATTTGGTTTTATTATTTGAACCAGCCAGAAGGAGGAGGTGGGGGAAGTTCCCACTGGCTTCCCTGGTCTCTGGGGAGGATGGCAGCCAGTCTCTAGATGCATGCTCAAATTAGAAGCCAGACCCTCAGACAGCAGCTTGTGAAGTCTGCATTTAGACCCCTTTCAGGGAAAGACCAGGAGATGGGCATTTTGGTCTGCTCTTTCTGCTGAGCCCTGCTTGTGTGCTTTGCTGGCCAAGAAATGCTTCTTTGTTTGCTATAGAGTTGTAGGTCTTATGGATACAAGTACTGATGGCTTTCAGAGGTAGATGTTTTGGGGTTCATCCCTTGAGCTAGAGCTGTAAAAGTTGGGACACTAGATTGTGGTCCAAACCTTTGTTCCTCAGGGAGAAGCTCGGGTTTGGGGCCATCCTCCCAATTGTATGGCACTGGACTGGGGCAGGTTTTATGGCACGAGTATGTCTCAGCTTTTCCTACCTGTTTTGATGTGGATATTTCCTCCTTTGCCTGATGTGTAGGAATCACTCAGCTACTTTCTGGATTTCCTTCAGAGAGAATTGCTCCATGTATAGCTGTCCATTTGGTGTGTGTTCGTGGGAAACAGGGAAGGTTAGGAACCACCTACACCCCCCCCCTTTTTTTTTTGAGCCCCCTGGATACTTCCTATTTGGATAAGTCAGCTAATTTACCTGGGTGACGGGAATTGTGTGCACGTGGGCACTACTGGTGGAGGGAGTAAGCAACAAAACCTCTCAAATAGCATTACTCTCTTGGTTTCCATGTTAGATTGTCACTGAGGAACTTGGTTCAGGCAAATTTGAGTTAAATAGTTCAGCATATTTGGTCATTTGACACTTGAATGGAAATTTGTACTAGTCCCCAGGGGCAATAGCTGAGAGCATTGCCAAGAGGAATTTATTTAAGGCTGAAAATCTATCTTTAAACAGGCATTATACCTCCAGCTCTGCTCTAGATTTGCCATTGCATACAAGCCTGGAAAATTACAGAGTCCAGAGGACCTGGGAGAGTGGCTAAGAACAGCTTCCAGCAGCTGTTTTCTCTGTACTCTATTTCTCTCCCAGAGTTTTACAAGACCATTTGATTTAGAATTCTATGAAAAAGAGGGATACTATTGTATCTGGGATGACTTTTCCTTGTTGGATGGTCCTTTCTCTTCTTTTTCTCCTTTCATATGTATTAAGCGTTTACTATGAACCAGCCACTGTTTCTCCTCCATTCTTAACAGATACATGGGTTGATTCATCCTCCTAAGGCTGAACTGATTTATGTCACTTACTAATCAGCTTAAAAATCCCTTTGTCTCTCTCCATAGCACATAAAAGAAAGATTTATCTCTGCCTGGGTACTAATCTGATGCTGGGAAAGATTGAGGGCAGTAGGAGAAGGGGACGACAGAGGATGAGATGGTTGGATGGCTTCACTGACTCAAAGGACATGAGTTTGGCTGAACTCCAGGAGTTGGTGATGAACAGGGAGGCCTGGCATGCTGCGATTCATGGGATTGCAAAGAGTCGGACACGACTGAGTGACTGAACTGAACTGGGTACTAATCTGGATCCTTGTTTTGTGATCTTGGACTATAGGTTGTTATCTGAGACATCTCCTTCCCTGAAGTTTCTGTGATTCTGGCCTATAGTGCCCAGTTCAGGCTCTGACCTTATTTTGTTTTAATTTTGTTCACTGCTGTATCCCTTAATTAATAGAACAATGCAAGATCCATACTAGATACTCAATCAATGTTGATTGAAAGAGTGAAAACCTAGGACAAAAAGAAATTGCTTGTCTAATTTACCAAGTCACAGTTCCCTGGGAGGATACAGTTCTATCTGTGGTTCTTCATCATTAATCAGAAGAAAATATATTCAAGTTCATTTAAATAAGAAAAATGTAAATTAAAATCACACCAATATCATTTTCAACTATCAGATTAGGAAGGGTGAAAATGTTTGATAGTATACTGTGTTGGCAAAAGCTTGGGGAAGCAGACTTGTTATATGTGGGAATGTGAACTAAACCTCAGAGGGGAATCTTTCAATATTTAACAAAATTAAAATAGTTTGTACCCTTTGTTATATATAGCAGTTCTATGTATAAGAAATGTTTTAAGCAAATATACTCTCCTGTTACCCTAGTCCTTTCACTCATAAGCTCTCCTGAACAAGTTTGATTTTTCTCTCCTGGAATGTCTAGCATTTCCTCTCCCACCACACTCTCTGCTGATGACCTTGCTTCCTACTTCCTTGGGAAAACAGAGATAAACAGAGAAAACAGAAGAAAATCTGCACATGCTACCAGCATCTCATCAACTTACTCACATCTATGCCCACGAACTCTCTTCACTCTGGTTGCTGAGGATCGACTGTCCATACTCTTAGCACTGGATTCCTTTTCCTCTAGTCTGTTAGCACAATGGCAGATCCAGCAAATCTACCCTGTCTCCTATATGGTCAAATTTTCCTTCTCCTCTAACCTGATCAGCATACAAAAAAAGCTGTAATTTTTAAAAATCTTAAAACAGCTAATGCCTCACATTGCCCTTTTCTCTATTTATCTTCCCCTCAAAAAAGCTCCCTATACTCTCTTCAGTCCCTCTTTCTCTGTTTCCCCTTTAACTACCTCCAATCAGGTTTTCTCTCTCACCATACCACCCAAATGTTCTTGTCCAAAGTTAGCAGTTACCTTCGGTTAACCTTCCCTTCTGGTAAAGAATCCACCTGCCATGCAGGAGACCTGGGTTCGATCCTTGGGTTGGGAAGATCCCCTGGAGAAGGGAAAGGCTACCACTCCAGTATTCTGGCCTGGAGAGTTCCATGGGCTGTATAGTCCATGGAGTCGCAAAGAGTTGGACACGACTGAGTGACTTTCATTCACTCACTCACTCACTTAGTTAACCAGATTCTAGGAACAATTCTCAGTCCTTTTTGGACCTATCTGCTCTATATTGATCTGGTTGATTGCTCTCCACTCCCTGTAGACTTTCTTCACTTGGCTTTCAGGAAGAGTTCGTTCCCCTGATTCTCCTCCAACCTTGCCTCTGGCTGCTCCTTCTCAGAATCCTGTTTTTATTCCTTATCATCTTCTTGACTTCTAAATGCTGTGGGTGTCCCAGTGATGATGAAATCTTTCTTGGCCTTTGTGCACTGGTGTGAATAAAACCTTAGAGACAGAGCTTTGGGTGAAGTAGAAAATAAGAGCTTTATTGCTTTGCCAGGCAAAGAGGGCCACAGCGAACTTCTGCCCTGAAAAACTATGCATCCCCAAATGGGAGGATTTGTTGAGGGGTTTCATAGCAATGGCTCAAGAGTGGGGTTGCTGACAAGATTTGGGTGTCTTCAGGGACTGCACTCCCTTTGATCTTGCCTCAGAGGGTTTTTTGGCTGCTCCTCTCTTGGTTAGCAAGGTTTGAATCTGTCCTTTGGAACTCAGGGAAGGTCATGGAGGCTGGAGTCTAGTCCCTACAGACAAGAAAACTAGGGACAGAAAGGCTTCTGTGCCTAGGGGCTCTGCAGGGTCCTGTTCCATTTTACTAGGGTTCAGTTAGGTGACCTCTACGTTTATATTCACTCCTAAGGTAGTCTCATCCAATCCCATCACTTTCAACAATTATGCATATATATATATATATATACATATATATATATATACACATATATATTTAATACTTTTAAATTAGATTTAGCCAATGCCTCTACCATGAACTCTAGATTTATAAATCCAGTTGCTTACTTGATATATCTATCTTGATGTCTAATATAGAGACAGTTACACTGTAACTTGTGCCTTGAGAACACGAATTTATTCCAATGTGATTGATGAATTCAGTGACAATTTGAGTGTAATGTGGGTTTGGGTTATGTGTGGTTTTTGTCCAAGAAAATCACTTGGAGAACACAGAAAACTCTGGCTGAACTGAGCCATGTAGGATTCCATATAATATACATATGCAGACATTTCAAATATCTACCAGTTTATCACATTTTGTCCAATCCCAAAGAAGGACAATGACAAAGAATGTTCAAACTACCTCAATATTGTACTCATTTCATACACTAGGAAAGTAATGCTCAAAATTCTCCAAGCCAGTCTTCAACAGTACATGAACCAAGAACTTCCAGATGTTCAAGCTGGATTTAGAAAAGGCAGAAGAACCAGAGATCAAATTGCCAATATCTGTTGGATCATAGAAAAAGCAAGAGAATTCCAGAAAAACATCTACTTCCGCTTCATTGACTACACTAAAGCCTTTGACTGTGTGGACCACAACCAACTGTGGAAAATTATTCAAGAGATAGGAGTACCAGACCACCTTCCTGCCTCCTGAGAAATTTGTATGCAGGTCAAGAAGCAACAGTTAAAACAGGACATGAAACAATGGACTGGTTCCAAACTGGGAAAGGAGTATGTCAAGGCTGTATCTTGTTACCCTGCTTATTTAACTTATATGCAGAGTACATCATGAGAAATGCTGGGCTGGAAGAACCACAAGCTGGAATCAAGATTGCCAGGAGAAATATCAATAACCTTAGATATGCAGACATCACCCTTATGGCAGAAAGCAAAGAGGACCTAAAGAGCCTCTCCATGAAGGTGAAAGCACAGTGGAAAAGCTGGCTTAAAACTCAACATTCAAAAAATTAAGATCATGGCATCAAGTCCCATCAGTTCAGTTCAGTTCAGTCACTCAGTTGTGTCCGACTCTTTGTGACCCTATGGACTGCAGCACTCCAGGCCTCCCTGTCTATCACCAACTCCCGGAGTTTACTCAAACTCATGTCCATTGAGTCGGTGATGCTATCCATTCATCTCATTCTCTGTCGTCACCTTTTCCTCCAATCTTCCCCTTCAATATTTCCCAGCATCAGGGTCTTTTCAAATGAGTCAGTTCTTTGCATCAGATGGGCAAAGTATTGAACTTTCAGCTTCAACATCAGTCCTTCCAATGAATATGCAGGACTGATCTCCTTTAGGATGGACTGGTTGGATCTCCTTGCAGTCCAAGGGACTCTCAAGAGTCTTCTTCAACACCACAGTTCAAAAGCATCAATTCTTCACTGCTCAGCTTTCTTTATAGTCCAACTCTCACATCCATACATGACTACTGGAAAAACCATAGCCTTCACTAGGTGGACCTTTGTTGCAAAGTAATGTCTCTGTTTTTTAATATGCTGTCTAGGTTGGTCATAACTTTTCTTCTAAGGAGCAAGCATCTTTTAATTCCACGGTTGCAGTCACCATCTGCAGTGATTTTGGAGCCCCCCAAAATAAAGTCTGCCACTGTTTCCACTGTTTCCCCATCTATTTGCCATGAAGTGATGGGACCGGATGCCATGATCTTAGGTTTCTGAATGTAGAGCTTTAAACCAACTTTTTTACTCTCCTCTTTCACTTTCATCAAGAGGCTTTTTAGGTATTCTTTGCTTTCTGCCATAAGGGTGGTGTCATCTGCATATCTGAGGTTATTGATATTTTCCTTGGCAATCTTGATTCCAGCTTGTGCTTCATCCAGCCCAGCAATTCTCATGATGTACTCTGCATATAAGTTAAATAAGCAGGGTGACAATATACAGTCTTTCCCTATTTGCAACCAGTCTGCTGTTCCATGTCCAGTTCTGACTGTTGCTTCCTGACCTGCATACAGATTTCTCAAGAAGCAGGTTAGGTGATCTAGTATTCCCATCTCTTTCAGAATTTTCCACAGTTTTTAGTGATCCACACAGTCAAGGCTTTGGTACAGTCAGTAAAGCAGAAGCGGATGTTTTTCTGGAACTCTCTTGCTTTTTCAATAATCCAACAGATATTGGCAGTTTGATCTCTAGTTCCTCTGCCTTTTCTAAAACCAGCTTGAACATCTGGAAGTTCACAGTTCACATACTATTGAAGCCTGGTTTGGGGAATTTTGAGCACTACTTTACTAGTGTGTGAGATGAGTGCAATTGTGCAGTAGTTTGAACATTCTTTGCATTGCCTCTCTTTAGGATTGGAATGAAACTGATATTTTCCAGTCCTGTGGCCACTGCTGAGTTTTCCAAATTTGCTGGCACATTGAGTGCAGCACTTTCACAGCATCATCATTCAGGATTTGAAATAGCTCAACTGCAATTCCATCACCTCCACAAGCTTTGTTCATAGTGATGCTTCCTAAGGCCCACTTGACTTCACATTCCAGAATGTCTTGCTCTAGGTGAGTGGTCACACCATCGTGATTATCTGGGTTGTGAAGATCTTTTTTGTATAGTTCTTCTGTGTATTCTTGCCATCTTTTTTTAATCTCTAATGCTTCTGTTAGGTCCATACCATTTCTGTCCTTTATTGAGCTCATCTTTGCGTGAAATGTTCCCTTGGTATCTCTAATTTTCTTGAAGAGATCTCTAGTTTTTCCCATTCTACTGTTTTCCTCTATTTCGTTGCACTGATCACTGAGGAAGTCTTTCTTATCTCTCCTTCCTATTTTTTGGAACTCTGCATTCACATGGCCCTATCACTTCATGGCAAATAGCTGGAGAAACAATGCAAACAGTGACAGACTTTATTTTATTGGGTCCAAAATCATTGTGGATGGTGATTGCACCCATCAAATTAAAAGACACTTGCTTCTTGGAAGAAAAGCTATGACAAACCTAGACAGTGTATTAAAAAGCAGGGACAATACTTTCCCAACAAAGGTCCACATAGTTGAGAGGGTAACAGGCAGGAAGGCCAGGGGTCTTCAAATGGAGGAAATAGGCTGCAAGTTTATCTCTCTCTTAAGAGGCAGGAGAAAACAAACAACTGTCAGACTTTTTTCCGTCTCTATACAAAATTAAAAAGAGGTTTCTCAAAATTCTGTGTTGCCATGAAGACACCTGGCTCCACCTGAACTTAACTTTTCTCAAACCTTAAGCTAACCAATGTGTTTTTTTTAATGGAAATGTTTGTCTTAAGCTATGTTAATGAGCTATGTATTTACCCTAGACTCTGTCTTCAAGTAGGTTCTGGCTAAGACTCAGAACTTGACAAACCAGTATGTTTTACTCAGGCAAATGTCCTCTTCAGCTTTGTTAATGAAACTGTATTTGTTTGGAAACCAGCCTTTCTTCAAGATTCATGTTAATCATCTATGGCCAGGGACAACTCACCTTGTACCAATGTTATCTCAGAATGCAGGTTGTGGGTGAGGGGCCTGGTGCCAGTCTCTGAGTTTTGAGACATTTCCTTTCTCTAATTAACAGACTGCTAGTAGCTATCTGTATAACATTAGGCTAAAGACTATCAGGGGGGCACTCTTCCTGCCCCCTTCTGATGTCTATGTCAGAAGCTTTCTCTCTTTTATACTTTAATAAAACATTATTACACAAAAGCTCTGAGTGATCAAGCCTCGTCACTGGCCCCGGATTGAATTCTTCTCTGGAGGCCAAGAATCCAGGAGTCTTTTGTGGTTCAGCAACAACCTTTCATAGTCAAAGCTGTGGTTTTTCCAGTAGTCATGTATGGATGTTTGAGTTGGACCATAAAGAAAGCTGAGTGCAGAAGGGTTGATGCTTTTGAACTGTGGTGTTGGAGAAGGCTCCTGAAAATCCCCTGGACTGCAAGGAGATCCAGCCAGTCAATCCTAAAGAAAACCAGTCCTGAATATTCATTGGAAGGACTGATGCTAGGAGTCACACTTGTTTACCTCTGGCTTTATAACTTTGCCTCAGATTTCAGATGGTCCTCTTTCTACCTCTTCAAATGAACTCACAAACTGTATCCCTTCTTGCACACGTAAACTTCCTGTCTTTTTCAAAGTAAAGCACCTTATGTATTGTGCAGTATTTATATATTTCTTAACTATTTTACATGTGTAAAATTATTGCAGTATGTTTTACAAGACATTCATATTTTTTATGTGTCAATGATAAAGTTTTTGAATATCATGTCCATAATCTCCATTTTTTTCCTATAAGCTCTAGGTTTTTATTGAGTGATCTTGCATAGTACAGTGATCTGTCAGGATCAGATGTCACATTAAAGCAGGACTAAATGCATTGTAAATTGAATTTCTGTCTTTATTCTCCCAACACATTGCTTACACAATCCTCCCTTGTTGCTATGTGGCAAGTGCAAGCTTCTAGTTGTTCAGGTCTGATATCTTGCAGTCTCTTGCGATTTGTCTCTCACAAATAACACATCTGCTCAATCTTCAAACCCTTCAGTATACATCTAGTATCTGACCAGTTTTTATCTTCTTCCCTGCTACCACCCTGTCTCTAGCTAATCACCTTTCACTTGGCTTATTGCAATTATCTCTAAGTGGTGTTCTTGCTTCTGCCCTGACTCCACTGAGTATGTTCTACACACTGCAGCCAGAGTGATCTTTCAAAAATGTAAATCGCATATTCTGCCTTCCCTCAAAATGCTCTAATGTCTTCCTATTTTGCTCAAGTAAAAGGCACATTCCTTACAACATTCCATAAGGCCCTATGTGATATTGCTACTCACCACATCTGAAACCTCCTCTTCGATACCCCAGTGCCCCCATTCATGGCTCCTTGTTGTTCCCTACACATGCCAAGAACACTCCTGCATGTGGCCTCTGCACTTGATGTTTCCTCTCTCTAGACTCTTCTTTTCCCTGATATTTGTATGAAATTGCTGCCTTTCCTCCTTCATGTGAAAGTTGCTCAGTCGTGTCTTTGACCCTATGGACTAGAGAGTCCATGGAATTCTCCAGGCCAGAATACTGGAGTGGGTAGGCCTTCCCTTCTCCAGAGGATCTTCCCAACCCAGGGATCAGACCCAGGTCTCCCACACTGCAGGCAGATTCTTTTCATGTCCCTGCTCAAATGTTTATTTTTCATTGATATGCCAGTTTATGGATCCGGGTTTGATTGCTGGGTCAGGAACATCCCCTGGAAAAGGAAACAGCAACCCACTTCAGTCTTCTGGCCTGGAAAATCTCACTGATGAAGGAGCCTGGTGGGCCACAGTCCATGAGATCACAAAGAATCGGACACGACTGAGTCTCTAACACTTTAACACATATCACATATATACATATACATACATATTATATACACATCAATTCTTCTGTGCTCAGCTTTCTTTATAGTCTAACTCTCACATCCATACATGATTACTGAAAAAACCATAGCTTTGACCAAATGGTCCTTTGTCAGCAAAGCAATGTGTCTGCTTTTTAATATGCTGTCTAGGTTGGTCATAACTTCACTTCCAAGGAGCAAGCATCTTTTTTTTCTTTTTCTGACCATTTACTGATCATTTTATTTTATTTTGTTTTATTTATTTTTTTATTTATTTATTTTTCCCCAATAATTTATATTAGTTGGAGGCTAATTACTTTACAATGTTGTAGTGGTTTTTTGTCATACATTGACGTGAATCAGCCATGGATTTACATGTGTTCCCCATCTTGAACCCCCCCTCCCACCTCCCTCCCCATCCTATCCTTCTGGGTCATCCAAGTGCACCAGCCCCGAGCACTTGTCTCATGCATCCAACCTGGGCTGGTGATCTGTTTCACCCTTGATAATATACATGTTTCGATGCTGTTCTCTCAGATCATCCCACCCTCACCTTCTCCCATAGAGTCCAAAGGTCTGTTCTATACATCTGTGTCTCTTTTTCTGTCTTGCATATAGGGTTATCATTACCATCTTTCTAAATTCCATATATATGCATTAGTACACTGTATTGGTGTTTTTCTTTCTGGCTTACTTCACTCTGTATAATGGGCTCCAGTTTCATCCACCTCATTACAACTGATTCAAATGAATTCTTCTTAATGGCTGAGTAATATTCCATTGAGTATATGTACCACAGCTTTCTTATACATTCATCTGCTGATGGGCATCTAGGTTGCTTCCATGTCCTGGCTATTATAAACAGTGCTGTGATGAATATTGGGGTACACGTGTCTCTTTCAGATCTGGTTTCCTCGGTGTGTATGCCCAGGAGTGGGATTGCTGGGTCATATGGCAGTTCTATTTCCAGTTTTTTAAGGAATCTCCACACTGTTCTCCATAGTGGCTGTACTAGTTTGCATTCCCACCAACAGTATAAGAGGATTCCCTTTTCTCCACACCCTCTCCAGCATTTATTAAGCAAGTGTTTTTTAATTTCATGGCTGCAGTCACCATCTGCAGTGATTTTGGAGCCCAAGAAAATAGTGTCTCTCACTGTGTCTATTGTTTCCCCATCTATTTGCCATGAAGCGATGGGACCAGATGCCATAATCTTAGTTTTCTGAATGTTGAGCTTTAAGCCAACTTTTTTACTCTCCTCTTTCACTTTCATCAAGAGGCTCTTTAGTTCTTCTTCGCTTTCTGCCATAAGGGTGATGTCATCTGCATATTTGAAGTTATTGATATTTCTCCTGGCAATCTTGATTCCAGCTTGTGCTTCATCCAGCCCAGCATTTTGCATGATGTACTCTGCAAATAAGTTAAATAAGCAGGGTGACAATATACAGCCTTGACTCGCTCCTTTCCCAATTTGGAACCAGTCCATTGTTTCGTGTCCATTTCTAACTGTTGCTCCTTGACTTGCATACAGATTTTTCAGGAGGCAGGTAATGTGATCTAGTATTCCCACCTCTTTAAGAGTTTTATACACATACATAAAAATGAAAGAAGATTAAGGGGAATAGAAAGTATATCAGGATATGGAAGCAACCTAGATGCCCATCAGCAGATGAATGGATAAGGAAGCTATGGTACATATACACCATGGAATATTACTCAGCCATTAAAAAGAATTCATTTGAATCAGTTGTAATGAGGTGGATGAAACTGGAGCCCATTATACAGAGTGAAGTAAGCCAGAAAGATAAAGACCATTACAGTATACTAACACATATATATGGAATTTAGTAAGATAGTAACGATAACCCTATATGCAAAACAGAAAAAGAGACACAGATGTATAGAACAGACTTTTGGACTCTATGGGAGAAGGCGAGGGTGGGATGTTTTGAGAGAACAGCATCAAAACATGTATATTATCTAGGGTGAAACAGATCACCAGCCCAAGTTGGATGCATGAAACAAGTGCTCAGGGCTGGTGCACTGGGAAGACCGAGAGGGATCGGGTAGAGAGGGAGGTGGGAGGGGGGATCGGGATGGGGAATACATGTAAATCCATGGCTGATTCATGTCAATGTATGACAAAAACCACTACAATATTGTAAAGTAATTAGCCTCCAACTAATAAAAATAAATGGGAAAAAAAAGAAACCACAGAAAAAAAGAAAGTATATCAGGTATGTGGCTTAGGAATATATATATATTTATATAAACATATTTGCATAAGTATGTATGTGTGTGTGTGCACATATATACACATTCGTCTGCATGCTATTCCCTATTCTCCTTCCCCTGCTTTATTTTTCTATTACACTTAATCACTCTCTGACATCCTATTTACATGCTTGTTTGTTGTCTGTATTCCCTGATTAGAATGTGATCCCTATGGTGGCAGTACTTTGATACCTGCTGTATCTCCAGGGTCTAGACCAGTGCTTGGCAGAGAGTAAGTGCTCAGTGAATATTTGTTGAATGAATAAGAAAAAGCATGCTCAGCATATTAAATTCTCTCCCAGAGAATGCAGGCTGCCATACCTAGAACCTGATCAATAGCTTCTAGCCTGGCCTGGAGACTTATAGTTAGTTCCTGGGATTAAGGTCATAGTAAGGGTTTTTCTGGAAGAATTTAGGAAATTTTGTCTTTATAGCCTTTTCCCCCGATATGTGCCCTTGTGGGAGGGGAGACTGTGAGTTAGCTAGACATATGCCTTAAGATTAGCAGCTTTCAGTGTTTGAGTTTCTACTTGTTTTTATTTCTGTTATTTAATGCAGATGGACTTCATTTCAAGTGATAAGCTGCCAGACTTCTTCCCACTTTCCATGATTCTAGTAAATGTATCAAGTATGGCATAATGTGAATTCTTATGGAGCTATACCAGCCATGGCAACTCATTATAGAGTTCTTCCTAGATAATAATTATTCATTCTTATTTCAATACATTTTTAAGCATGATTCAAAATATTAACCATTTAATTTTAAAGATGAGGAAACAGGCTTAGGAATATTAAGTGAAGATTCATGTTCAAGTATTTGTATGAACACATATTTTAATTTCTCTTGAGTAAATACCTAGGAGTGGTATGGCTGGGCCATATGGTAAGTATATATAAATGTCCAAGGTTACATGACTAGTAAGGAACGGGACCAGGGTTTGGTCCCATCAGTCTTATTCCTGAGTCCATGTTACACTCTACTGTCTCACAGGTTATTGCAGAAAGAGCACTGGCTTGCAACTCAGAAAACCTGAGTTCTTATCCTAACTTTGCTATTTCTTTGCTATGTGATTTTGGGAAAGTCTCCTTACCCTCTCTGGGACTTAGTTTTTCCATTTGTAAAATAAAAACATTCAGTTGAGGATAGGGACACCCATGAGGATGTAAAAGGTATATTACAAGACTGAGAATTACTTTTCTTTTGAGAGTTATATTGTGTTATATATGACTGTTGATAGAGGGAAGGAGATTATAATTGAGTATCACTGGTTTTGATTCTCTCTTGGGGGTCCTTCCAGCTTTATGCTTATAGGGTACTATGTGTGACACAAAATCCAAGGTTTCATGTTTAAAACAAGTTCTATTTAAATCAATATCCAAAATATAACCAATCTTCAAGAAATATCTTGAAATTTTTCATTTTCTTAATCTCGTTAAGGTCCAAGGAAGCTTAGAATATTTAACCAACTTGGAAAATTTATTGCATGGTTCATTTTGCCTGAAGCTCTCTTAACTTTCTTCCCATTTTGTTAGCCTTTCCTTCTCTTATTTACCATCAAAATCTCAAAATAAATGTCACTTCCTTTGGGAAATTTTCTTGGATTCAGTTTCTAGACTGTATTAGGTTCTCCAGTATGCACTTCCAGAACTACTTTGAGTTAATGCATTTCTATTTGAGGAAAAAAAGTAAACATGTGCTTAATTGACCATCTTGAAAGTGAAGCCTGAAAGTGTTTTAAAAGTTTTCTTAGCAGAGAAGCATTTAAAAATAGCCTCATTGAGGTATAATTGATATAAAAGAAACTGCATGTATTTATGTGGTACAATTTGGTATGTTTTAAGTATTAACCTGTGAAGCCATCACCACAAGCAAGAGAAGGAACATATCTGCTAACTCCATAGGTTTCCTTACTCCCTTTGGTAATCCTCTTCCCCTGTATGATTATTCTTACCTACCCCCATGCTGCCATTGACTTGCTTTCTAGTTTTTGAATATTATGAAGAAAGCTGTTGTGAAGATTCATGTTCAAGTATTTGTATGAACACATATTTTAATTTCTCTTGAGTAAATACCTAGGGGTGGTATGGCTGGGCCATATGGTAAGTATATATAAAACTGTTTTCCAAAATTGTACCATTGTACCATTCCTACCAGCACTGAACCATTTTAGCATTTCTACCAGCAGTGTATGAGAAGTTCAGTTGCTTCACAACCTCAGCAACACTTGGTATGAGCAGTCCTTTTAGTTTAGACATTCCAGTATGCCTAAAGTGGTATCTCAAGATTTAATTTGCTTTTCCCTTATGACTTACAATGTTGAACATCATTTTATGTGCTTATTTGCTATCCATATATGTTATTTGCTGAATATTTTTGCCCATTTTTTAATTGGGTTGTTTTCATATTATTAAACTTTGTTGATTTTAATATATTCTGAATGCAATCCTTTATCAGATATGTGATTTGTGAATAATTTCCCTCAGTGTGTAGCTTGTCCATGTACTCTCTTAAGAGTGTCTTTTGAAGAGCAAAATTTATTAACTTGGATGAAGTTAAATTTATCAATTATTTCATGGGTTGGGCTTTCAGTTTAGTATGTAATAAGTCTTTGCATAATCCAAACTCAACAGCCTTTTATTATAGATGATGTATACATTTAGGTTTTTGCATTTAAGTTTATGATACATTTTCAGGTAAGTTTTGTATATGCTGTGCAATTTGCATCAAGGTTTAATTTTTTTGCATATATAATCCAATTATTCCTTCACAATTTGTTGGCAATATTATCTTTTCTTCACTGAACTACCTTTGTATTCTGGAAAAATTCAACTGACCCTGTGTACATATCAGTCTATTTCTAGACTGTATTCCATTGGTCTATTTGTCTACATTTGTTCTAATATCATACTGTCTTGTTACTATAGCTTCCCTGGTATATGCAGGGAAGTATACAGGTGTATCCAGGGCTTCCCTGGTGGCTGGGACTGTAAAGAATCCATCTGCAATGCGGGAGACCTGGGTTCAATCCCCGGATCAGGAAGAACCCCTGGAGGAGGAAATGGCAACCCACTCCAGTATTCTTGCCTGGAGAATCACCATGGACAGAGGAGCACAGTCGATGGGGTCGCAAAGAGTCGGGTGCAACTGAGCGACTAAGCACAGCACTATAGCTTTAGCATATGTCTTGAAATCCAGTACTATAAATCCTCAAACAGTTTTCTTCTCTTTCAAAATTGTTCTGGCTAATCTAGATTATTTTCCTTTCTATCTAAGGCAATTTTAAAATCAGCTTGTTGATATTTTATAAAAAGATCTTACTGGAATTTTGGTGGGGATTGCACTGAATCTATAGGTCAATTTGGAAAGCGTTGACTCAAAATACTATTGAGTTTTACAATCCATAAATATAGATATAGTATAGCTCTCCCTTTTTTAGGTCTTTTAAATTGCTCTCAGAAATATTTTTGGTTTTCAGACTTGCACATCTTTTTTTCCAGGTTTATCTCTCATTTATTTTGGCCCTAATATAAATGAAATTGATTAGTTCTTTTGACTTTATTTGATGATTATTTATTGCTCATATATAGAAATACAATAGATTTTTATATACTGATCTTTTATATTATAACATTGCTAACTTTTCTGTAACTAGTAATTAGCAACTTCCCTGTAAGTCCCATAGGGTTTTCTATTGATACATAGATGATCATAGATGATCCTGTCATCTGCAAATAAAAGCAGTTTTATATCTTTCTTTTCAAGCTGGATGAATTTTGTTTCCCCCTTGTTTTGACCAATTGCAATATCTCAAATTGATGGTACAGTATTTAACAGAAGTGGTGGATGTGGACATTCTTGTCTTGTTTCTGATCTTAGGGGAGAATATTGTCTTTTATTCATAAGTAGAATGTTAACTGTAAGATTTTTGTGAATGGATTTTATCATGTTGTGAAAATTTACATTTATTCCAAGTTTTCTGAGAGGTTTTTAAGATCAGGAATGGGTGTTTAATTTTGTGAAATGCTTTTTCTGCATTTTCTAGGTGATAGTATTTTTTAACCTGTTAATACTGTATCTTGGTCCATTTGGACTGATATAAGAAAATACCACATATTGGGTAGCTTATAAACAACAAAATTATTTCTCACAGTTCTGGAAGCTATGAAGTCCAAAACCAACATGCTGGCATGTTTGCATTCTGATGATGGCCCTCATTCTAGTTCATATTTGGTGTCTTCTTGTTGTCTTCTCACATAGTGTAAGGGGTGAAGGATCTCTCTGAAGTCCCTTTAATAAGGGCATTCATCCTATTCATGAGACTCTGCCCTCATGACCTAATTATGTCCCTTAGGCCCTTCCTAATAGCCATTACATTGAGAATTAGAATTTCAACATATAAATTTTGGGTGTCAGGAAAATTCAGTCCTTAGCATATCTTGAATCAACCCTGATTGATTTATAAATGTTAAACAAATCTTAAATTCTTGAGATAAATTTTACTTTGACATTTTAACATATTGTTGGATTTGACATGCTAATGTTTAATTAAAAATTGACACCCATGTTCATGGTTGACATTGGTATGTAGTTTTCTTATAATGTTTTGTATGGGTTGTAATCAGGGCAAAACTGACCTCTTTAAACAAGTTTTCATTCCTGTGTAAGAAACCACTTCAAAACTTAATGGCCTACCATATATCCATTAGGATGGCTGCTAATAAAACACAAACCAGAAAAGAATACATGTTGGCGAGGGTATGGAGACACTGAAGTCCTTGTGTGCTACTGGTAGAAATGTAAAATTGGGCAGCTGCTCTGGAAAACAATGTGGCAGTTTCTCAAAAAATTAAAAAAAATAAAATTACCATAAGGTCCAGTAATTCTGTTTCTGGGTATATGTCCAAAAGAATCAAAAACAGTCTTGAAGAGATATTTGTATGCTTATGTTCACAGCAGCCTTATTCATTGTGGACAAAAGGTGGAAGGAACACAAGTGTCCGTGGACAAATGAATGGATAAACAAAATGTGATATATACATACAACGCAATAATGCATGCAACAATATGGATGAGCCTTGAAGCCATTTTGCTAAGTTAAATAAGCCAGTCACACTGTAAAACTTCTAGAAAAGAATATAGGCAAAACATCCACTGACATAAATTGTACCAATGTTTTCTTACGTAAGTCTCCTAAGGCATTTGAAATAAAAGCAAAAATAAATAAATGGTTTTTAACCAAACTTACAAGCTTTTTCACAGCAAAGGAAACCTTAATCAAAATGAAAAGACTATATATGGCTTGGGAGAAAATATTTACAAATGATGCAACTGACCAGTGCTTAATTTCCAAAATATACAGAAAAAAACTTCATATATTCATACATTCAAAAGTTCAATAACAACAACAAAAACAACCCAATCGAAAAAAATGGGCAATTCTCCGAAGACATACAGATGTCCAATAGGCACATGAAAAGATGCTCATCATTGCTAATTATTAGAGAAATGCAAATCAAAGTGCAATAAGGCACCACCTCACAGTGGTCAGAATGTGTGTGTGGTAAGTCACTTCAGTCATGTCCAACACTTTCCGACCCCATGGGCTGCAGCACACCAGGCTTCCCTGTCCTTCATCATCTCCCGAGTTTGCTCAAACTCATGTCCATTGAGTCAGTGATGCCATCCAACCATCTTGTCCTCTGTCGTCTACTTCTCCTCCTGCCTTCAATCTTTCACAGCAGTCACGGTTTTTTTTCCAATGAGTCAGTTCTTCACATCAGGTGCCCAAAGTACTGGAGCTTCAGCTTCGGCATCAGTCCTTCCAATGAATATTCAGGACTGATTTCCTTTAGGATTGACTGATTTAATCTCCTTGCAGTCCAAGGGACTCTGAAGAGTCTTCTCCAGCACCACAGTTCAAAAGCATCAATTCTTGCACACTCAGCCTTCTTTATGGTCCAACTCTCACATCTATACATGACTACTGGAAAAATCATAGCTTTGACTATATGGACCTTTGTTGGCAAAGTAATATCTCTGCTTTTTAATACACTGTCTAGGTTGGTCATAGCTTTTCTTCCAAGGAGCAAGCGTCTTTTAATTTCATGGCTGTAGTCACCATCTGCAGTGATTTTGGACCCCAAGAATAAAAAGTTTGTCACTGTTTCCCCATCTATTTGCCATGAAGTGATGGAACTGGATGCCATCATCTTAGTTTTTTGAATGTTGAGTTTTAAGCCAGCTTTTTCACTCTCCTCTTTCACTTTCATCAAGAGGCGTTTTAGCTTTTCTTCGCTTTCTGCCATTAGGGTAATGTTGTCTGTGTATCTGAGGTGATTGATATTTCTCCCTTCAATTTTGATTCCAGTTTGTGCTTCATCCAATCTGGCATTTCACATGATGTACTCTGCATGTAAGTTAAATAAGCAGAGTGACAATATACAGCCTTGACATATTCCTTTCCCAATTTGGAACCAGTCTGTTGTTCCATGTCTGGTTCTAATTGTTGTTTCTTGACCTGCATACAGGTTTCTCAGGAGGCAGATAAGGTGGTCTGGTATTCCCATCTCTTTAAGAGTTTTCTACAGTTTGTTCTGATCCACACAATCAAAGGCTTTGGTGTAGTGAATGAAGCAGAAATTGATGTTTTCCTGGAATGTGGTGTATACAATGGTATATTACTCAACTATAAAAACGAATGAAATATGACCATTTGCAGCATGGGCGGACGTAAAGATTATCATACTAAGCAAAGTAAGTCAGAAAAATAAAGACAAATAATGTATTATATCACTTATTGTGGAACCTAAAATATGACACAAATGAACTTATCTATGAAACAAGAAAGACTCAGAGATAGAGAACAGGCTTGTGGCTGCCAAGGGGGAAAGGTTGGGAAAGATAAAATAGGTGTTTGGGCTTCCCAGATAGCTCAGCTGGTAAAGAATTGGCCTGCAATGCAGGATACCCCGGTTCAATTCCTGGGTCAGAAAGATCTGCTGGAGAAGGAATACGCTACCCACTCCAATATTCTTGGGCTTCCCTTGTGGCTCAGCTGGTAAAGAATCTGTCTGCAATGTGGGAGACCTGGGTTCGATGCCTGGGTTGGGAAGATCCCCTGGAAAAGGGAAAGGCTACCCACTCCAGTATTTTGGCCTGGAGGATTCCTTGGACTGTATAGTCCATGAGATCGCAAAGAGTCTGACACGACTGAACAACTTTCATTTTCACTTTGGGATTAACAGATATAGACTACTGTATATACAATAGGTAAACAAGAAAGGCCTCCTGTGTAACACAGGGAACTATAGTCAATATCTTGTAATAAGTGCTGGAGAAGACTCTAGAGAGTCCCATGGCCAGCAAGGAGATCAAACTAGTCAATCCTAAAGGAAATCAGTCCTGAATATTTATTGGAAGGACTGATGCTGAAGCTGAAGCTGCAATACTTTGGCCACTTGATGTGAAGAACTGACTCATTGGAAAAGACTCTGATGCTGGGAAAGATTGAAGCCAGGAGGAGAAGGGGGTGACAGAAGATGAGATGATTGGATGGTATCACTGACTCAATGGACATGAGTTTGAGTAAGCTCCAGGTGATGGCGAAGGACTGGGAAGCCTGGTGTGCTGCAGTCCATGGGGTCTCAAAGAGTCGGACATGACTGAGCGACTTAGCATGCATGCATGCAGGATACAAGAGTAATTGTGATACAGCCTTTCTCTTAAGGAATTTAGAGTCTGTTGGGAAAGGCCCATGTAGAAAGTTGGTTGCAATACTGAATGATACATGCTTTGATAACATAAGTACAACATGCTATGGGAGTTCATGAGAGGTATACATAATGCAATCCTGAGGATGCTGGGAAAGCTTTCAGGAGAAATAATTTCTAAAACTGATATCTAAATGATAAATAGGAATTACCCAGATAAAAGAATGTGAGGAGAACTTTGTAGGCACAGGGGACAATATGCAGAGGAGATAAGGGAGGTGATAGAAAGCTTGATGAATTTGTGGAACTGCAAATAGTTTAGTATGGAGCCCAGTATGGCAACAGTGAATGTTGGAAAAACGAGCCTAGATGGCAAGAAGTATCTTGATCATGCAATGTGCTATATCATATTGAGTTTGACTTTTATCCCAAGGACACCGGGCAACTATTTAATTCTTTTATTCAAATTTGCATGTTATAAAAGAAGTTTAAAGGGGAAAAAATAGAAGTAGGGTGAATCCTTACAGTGTGGTTGAAATAGGTCCACAAATTTATTGAACTCTAGCTAGGTTCTAGGTATTGTGCTATACACTGGGGATACACTGTTGAACAAAAGAATACAACCCCTGTCCTCTTGGAGCTTAGTCTTTTGGGAGTGGGGAAGATATTAAGTATGTAGATTAAATGGTTATATATGTGCTAAGTACCATGAAGAAGAAGTACAGGATTCTGTGGAAGCTAAAGGAGAGGACCCGGCATTGTTTGAGGTGGGGGAGATCAGTGTTCACCTAGGGAACTGAAGTTTAAACTGCTGACAAAGGAAAGAATAAAGGTTAACCAGATAAAAGGAGTTGGGATTATAAATAGATTATGTTCTTGTAGATGGGATAGAATATGCCAAAGCCTGAATTGGAAAGGATAGAGTATGTTTCAGGACTTCCCAGGTGGTGTTGGTGGTAAAGAACCTGCCTGCCAAGGCAGGAGACATAAAAGGTGCAGGTTCGATCCCTGGGTTGGGAAGATCCCCTGGAGGAGGGTGTGGCAACTCACTCCAGTGTTTTTGTCTGGAGTATATCCCATGGACAGAGGAGCCTGGCGGACTGCAGTCCATAGCGTCGCACAGAGTCAGACACGACTGAAGCAACTTAGCCCGCATGCATGTTTCAAGTACTAAAAAAAGTTCAGTGCAATTGGAATAGAAAGGGAAGTAGGGTAGAATGATATGACATAACTGAAGAGGTATACAGTGTTCAGATCATGTAGAACTCAGTAGATCACATTATATTAAATTTGATCTTTGTTCTAACAGAAATGAGGGATGGAATGGCATGGTTCTGATTTACATTGTGAAAAGAACAGTCTATGCTCTGTGGAGGATTAATTAGAGGGGCAAATTGAAAGCAAGGACACCAAGTAATAATCTTTTGAAAGAGTCCTGGAAAAAGAAAATGGTGGCGTGGGCTTGTGAGTAAATGATGAAGCTGGGAAGAAGAGGAAATAATTAAAAGACATTTAGGAGATATAATTAATAGGTCTTGGTACTTGGTGAAACCGTTTACCAGGACTGGGAAGACTGCAGGTGAAATGTGTTCAAGAAAAGGAGGGAGAATTTTTTAGCTCAATATTGAACATGTTATGTTGAAGTTCATTCAGGACATGATGTCAAATAGGCAAATTGATGCATAGGTCTAAAGCTCAGAGCTCGAGATACTTGGTAACAATGGACATATAGCAACTGAAGTCATGGGAAAGAATAGTAATAAAAGAAACAGTCAGGAGGCATCCTCGAGGGCTTCTATTTGTTAGGTAGAAGAGGGGGCAGTTGAGAATTAGAGACTATGGCTGAATAATCCTCACAGAAATCCAGCAAGGAAGTGATGAGATTCCCATTTACAGTTGAGAAAAATGAGCCTCAGTGAGCTTAAGTTATTTGTATACAGCGAGTAAACTAGTAAGTGGCAGGGTCCAGAATGGCAGCCAGTCTTCTTAAAATCAAATCCTTTGCTCTGGCTATAGCCCTATGCAGCCTTTCTTGATGCACAGATCTTTCCTACAGCTAATCTTTAGTTTTTCTTACAGAGGAGTTAAAGAAAAAGTATTTGAAATGTTTTTATTTCTTTTCTGACTTTTATTATGAGCTCCATCTCTGAGAAGCTTTGACTTTTAAACTTACAAGTTGTGTGTGCCCTGAGTCAGGTGATGACCCACGAGTGGGAGTTACAAAGGATTGTGAGAGTTGAACTATAAAGAAAGCTGAGCACCAAAGAATTGATGCTTTTGAACTGTGGTGTTAGAGAAGACTCTGGAGAGTCCCTTGGACTGCTAGGAGATCCAACCAGTCCATCCTAAAGGAAATCAGTCTTGAATATCCATTGGAAGGACTGATGCAGAAACTGAAACTCCAGTACTTTGGCCACCTGATGCAAAGAACTGACTCATTGGAAAAGACCTTGATGCTGGGAAAGATTGAAGGTGGGAGGAGAAGGAGAGAACAGAGGATGAGATGGTTGGATGGCTCACCGACTCAGTGGACATGAGTTTAAGTAAACTCTGGGAGTTGGTGATGGACAGGGAGACCTGGTGTGCTGCAGTCCATGGGGTCACAAAGAGTCGGACACGACTGAGCGACTGAACTGAACTGAATTGAACTGAACTGAACTGAACTGATGAGACCTTAAGCTATAACATTTTCAGTTCATAAGAAAGGCTATTGTTGTTACTGTTGTCTGTTCCCACTGTCTTCCCACCTTGGCCCTGTCTCCAAACAAAAAACCATCCCAATGGTAGCTATAGCCAAGCAGGAAGACTTAACACCACCTGACTGCATATGCAGGTTGGAAATTTATAAATGTTTAGGGAGACGAGTCTCTGGGATTAAGTTGTTAGTGGGTTTCCATGGAAATGCTCAAGCCTAACAAGTTTTTATGTAGAACCAAAATGCAACAGCTTCAGGCAGAAAATAGTGGGCAATATATTCATTAAGTGTGAGTTGGGGTACAAAGTACATTGCTATTGCCCTTTAAGATGGGTCTTCAAGGCATTTGTTCTATCAGTAATATTTTAGAGACTTAAGGAAAATATCATTGATAGCTGACTTGCAGTGCATCTTAATGATAGCTGTCCCCAAGGGATAGCAGGACAAGAACATATGTGTTAGAAAAAGTGAGGGAAAGATTATCGAAAGGAGAGCAGAGACTGAAAAGGAGAAAGTTGAAAAATGGTTGATGAGTAATACTAATTCCTTACCTTTAAAAAATAATGAATTTTATCAGTCTTCCATATACATTAGCCTAGAAATTTGATATTTTCTAGATGAAAAATTTGAGAAATATGTATGTTTCTTAGGTGACTTGTCTAAAGTTAGACTTCTAGTCACTGGCAGGTATTATAGCCCTAATTTTATTCCATTTCATCAAGCTAGTCAATACTAGAGGTGAAGGAAGTCAATGAATAGCTAAAGGTAGACTTTGCAATTTATGTTTTTAAATGTTATAACAGCTTCTTTTGGGGCATCTCCCCATCACATAGGAACAGGCATATTTTGAGGAGACTCACTTTATGATACTAGTGTTTGCCATCTTGCTATAGCAATTACAATTGGAGGTGTCATAAGACAGAAAAATGCTTCAGAGGTATGGAAGTTCTCTGAGTTTTACTTGAATTTCCTATTATGGAAAACATCAACATTTATTTCTTAGTGAAGAGGCTTAAAACAGAGATGATCCCAGGATACTGAGGTCACACTATAGGATTTGGAGCACATTTGTTGAAGCCCCTACTTGAGACTCCTATGTTAATGTAGAGAGGGATCGGGGGCCAAAGAGAGTATAAAAAGAGTTCAGGCAAGAAGTTTGTGACTAAGGACAGGAATACTGTTGAGGGTATTGGAGGGAGCCTTTTATTTGCTGATTGAATGGAGCTGAGCAGGACTAGATACAAAAGAGACAATACAGTAATTCATTTTACAAAGAGGTTCCTATTACTAAGACCAAAGCCTTTCCTCACAGTAGTGTCAGACATAAGATAAGAATTAAAGCCCTCGATGTTTAAAAATTTAATTAAAAAATACATATTAAGAAGTTCAGAAAAATGTAACAAATCATCTGGATACAATAGATGGTAACTTATTGAAAATATGATTCAGAGCTAAGTTCTTGCTGACCTTCCTTCCACTTGAAAAATAAACATAGAACTTCACATCTCTTTCCTTTCAGTCTCTGAGGATAAGTGTTCTCTTAAAATTAGCATGTATTATTCCCATGAAAGCTAGAAAATTATAACTATACAGGTACAGATCCATAAACTATACATAATGTATTGTGTATTTTTAATGCACCTAAAAAGTATCAAACTATATTCTAAAACATGTTTTTGTCAGTTATAAATATGTTTTAAAATATTTATCCAAGTTGATACATGGTAGGTCTAGATTGTCAGTTTTGGCTACTGAACAGTGTTCTATTTTATGAAAATCAACAGATTATCTATTATACTAAGGGATATTTAAGGGATTTTCTCTTTTTCTCTCCTCCCTGCTCTTACAAACAGGGCTCTAATTAGTATCCTTGTATGTGCCTTCTTTTACATATCTTGGAGAATTTCTCTAAGACCATGCTACCCAAAGTGTGGTCAGTGAAACATCAGTTTCAGAATCACCTGGGAGCTTGTTAGAAATGAGGGAAGGAAGAAAGTAGGCCGGGATAAATGAATAAATGAATTAATAAAATTTGAACATACCCCAAGTTTGGTTACCACTTAAGATCTCCTCTTCCTCAACTATTACTTTCCTCTTATAAGTTGCTTAATTTTTTTCCTGTTAGGAAATATTTATTTATTGGCTACTGTGCTAGAATTTGGCATTAGAAAAACAGTGATGAATAAGATAGATCTCCACTCTTCAGGAAATATTCCTGTAAATAGTACTATAATTCTTTAAGAGAAGCATGTACCTGGTGGCTCTAGATGATAAAGAATCTGCCTGCAATGCAGGAGACCTGAGTTCGATGCCTGGGTTGGGAAGATGCCCTCAGAAGGGAATGGCTACCCACTCCAGTATTCTTGCCTAAAGCATTCCATGGATAGAGGAGCCTGGCTGACTGCAGTCCATGGGGTCGCAAAGAGTCGGACACGACTGAGAGACTAAAACTTTCACTTTCTGTACCCTATGAAGTTAGGTTTCAGGGGAGGGATAGATCATATCTGGTATCAGGGAAAGCCTTTTGATGAAGTGGCATTTGAATCTGTCTCTGAAATGTGAGGATGCAGGGTGGAGGGAAGATGGTAATAGGTGAAAAGTCATTTTAGGCATAGAGGACTGTGTAGTTAAAGACACAGAGATGGGAAAATCTGTTACATGCTTGAAAAACAATAGAGTATCTAGTCTGTATGTAGAACAGAATAAGCAGGAAAGAAACCTGGAAAGTTAGGTTGGGTTAGATCATGAAATACTTCGTTTACTTCTCTTTTCAGCTTGATCAAGTTTTGCTTCTCATACATTGAAGCTCTGTTATTTGGTGTATATACCCTAAGACAATAGGATTGCTATATCTTCCTGAAAAGCATCCTCTTTATTATTCTGAAATGTCCCTATTAGTCCCAGATCAATTCTTTACCGTGAGGCCTACTTTGTCTGATAGCAGTCTAGCTCCTCCAGTTTTCTTTTTATTAGTCCACGTGTTACATTTTTGTCCATCTTTTTACTTTTCATCTATTTGTACTTCCATATTAAAAGTGAGTTTCTTGTAGACAGCATACCATGGGTCTTGATTTTATTTCTCCTAATCTGAAAATCTCTTTTTTTTAATTAAATTAGACTGTTTACAGTTAAATTGCTTATTGATAAGTTGGCACCTAAATCTGCAATTTGTTTTGTTTTGTTTTCTGCTTCTTTTTCTTTCCTCTATTTTTCTTAACTCCCTGTGGTTTACTTGAACATTTCTTAAGATTACATCTTGATTTGTTTTTAGTGTTTTCTAGCATATGTTTTGTATAATTTTCTTAGTAGTTGTTCTAGGTATTACCCATAGACATGTTTGGTCCACAGCATTGCTATGCATGGTGTTAGTAGTCTTGATTTTTTTGTTTGTTGAACAATTGTAAGATCTAGCAACACAGTATCTGGATTCCAACATAGCCATAATCTACTAGAGCCAAGTCATGGCTATTCCTTTTAGATGGGAGATGTGGTTTCCCATTCACCATAGTTTCTATTTCTTTATTGATTCCCAAACAGAAGCCAGTGTCACTTACTATCACTTTACATACAGTCTCCTTCTAATTTAGACTGTTTCTGATACCTGTGGGCATAATCAGTTTGTGACTTATGACTTATACTCTAACTTTCCCCCAAAAAAGTGTTAGAGATGATGATTCAGGGCGATCTTCAAACTTCTTTTCTTGATATCAACCTATATATCTTCTTCCTTTGCTGCCAAACTTCTTGAAATTATTGTTTACACTCACTTTCTTTAATTCTTCATTCCCACTCACTTCTTAGTCCATGGATTTTTTCCCAGAGCATTCCACTAGAAGAGAGCTTACCAAGGTTAACCAATGAGCTACATGTGGCTAAATGGAGTGAACACTTTATCTTGAATTGATTGAATCTTTATCTTGTAAAGCATTTGGCATTGTTGATGCTGTATTTTTGAAACTCCTTTCCATTTGCTTCCATGATACCAAATTTCTGGTTTTCCTCTTGGTTCTCCAGCCACATGTTTTATAATCTTCTTTACCTATTGATGTATGCTTTATAGCATTACTACAAATGTTGCATTCATAATCTCATATGTTTTTGCAACATGCAAATATGTCCATAGGATAGATTCCTTGAAATTAACTTACTGGGTTAAAATAAACCCATTTAATATTTGATAGATACTCCCAAATTGCCGTCCAAAAAGGCTTTTCTGGTTTACATTCCAACTAAGAGGAAGATGGAGTGCTCATTTCCCTATATGTCATCATCATTGCTGGATATTCTCAATCGTTAAAATTTTCTCCAATCGAACATGCTTTATTTTCTCATTTTCCTGATTATTAGTAAGATTGAGCTTATTTTAATAAATGTATTATCCATATATACATAAATTGTCTACTATTATTCTCTGCCTTTTTTGAGAGGAGGTGGTTTGAGACATTAGCTCTGGCATATATATTGTAAATATTTTCCCCAGTCTGTTATAATTTGTGGTGTTTTTTGCTCTACAGCTAACTTTACCTTTTCACATGAATTTTTCAGTATATCCTTTTTATTATATATTTAAACCATCTGGAATTTATTTTGAGGCATGGAATGAAGTAGGTCTTAACTTGTTCCAAATGGATAGCCAATTTTACCTCCATTATTAATAAATAGTTCATCTTTTCCCTACTTACCTGAAGTGCCAGCTTCATTATACATTAAATTTCCATGTGAATATATTCCAGTACAGGTATTCTATTTGACATCATTAGCAAAGTGAAAGTGAAAATCTTAGTCACTCAGTCATGTCTGACTCTTTGTGACCCCATGGACTGTCAGACTCCTCTGTCCATGAGATTTCCCAGGCAAGAATACTGGAGTGGGTAGCCATTGCCTTCTCCAGAGGAATCTTCCCGACCTAGGGATTGAACCTAGGTCTCATGAATTGTAGGCAGATTCTTTACTATCTGAGCCACCAGGGAAGCCCATCATTAGCAAAGTGACAGCTAAACATAGTGGTTAAGAGCTAAGACTCTGGAACCAGGCTAGTTGGTTCATGTTCAGTTAATTTCAGTTCAGTCACTCAGTCGTGTCCAACTTTGTGACACCATGAACTGCAGCATGCCAAGCCTCCCTGTCCATCACCAACTTCCGGAGTCCACCCAAACCCGTGTCCATTGAGTCGGTGATGCCATCCAACCATCTCATCCTCTGTCATCCCCTTCTCCTCCTGCCCTCAATCTTTCCCAGCATCAGGGTCTTTTCTAATGAGTCAGCTCTTCGCATCAGGTGGCCAAAGTATTGGAGTTTCGGCTTCAACATCAGACCTTCCAATGAACACCCAGGACTGATCTCCTTTAGGATGGACTGGTTGGATCTCCTTGCAGTCCAAGGGACTCTCCAGAGTCTTCTCCAATACCACAGTTCAAAAGCATCAATTCTTCTGCACTCAGCTTTCTTTATAGTCCAACTCTCACATCCATACATGACCACTGGAAAAACCATAGCCTTGACCAGACGGACCTTTGTTGACAAAGTAATGTCTCTGTTTTTTAATATGCTGTCTAGGTTGGTCATAACTTTCCTTCCAAGGAGTAAGTGTCTTTTCATTTCATGGCTGCAATCACCATCTGCAGTGATTTGGGAGCCCAGAAAAATAAAGTCAGCCACTGTTTCCACTGTTTCCCCATATATTTGCCATGAAGTGATGGGACCAGATGCCATAATCTTAGTTTTCTGAATGTTGAGCTTTAAGTCAACTTTTTCACTCTCCTCTTTCACTTTCATCAAGAGGCTCTTTAGTTCTTCTTCACTTTCTGCCATAAGGGTGGTGTCATCTGCATATTGATATTTCTCCTGGCAATCTTGATTCCAGCTTGTGCTTCCTCCAGCCCAGTGTTTCTCATGATGTACTCTGCATGTAAGTTAAATAAGCAGGGTGACAATATACAGCCTTGATGTACTCCTTTTCCTATTTGGAACCAGTCTGTTGTTCCACGTCCAGTTCTAACTGTTGCTTCCTGACCTGCATACAGGTTTCTTAAGAGGCAGGTCAGGTGGTCTGTTATTCCCATCTCTTTCAGAATTTTCCACAGTTTATTGTGATCTGCACAGTCAAAGGCTTTGGCATAGTCAATAAAGCAGAAATATATGTTTTTCTGGAACTCTTTTGCTTTTTCGATGATCTGGAATGTTGGTAATTTGATCTCTGGTTCCTCTGCTTTTTCTAAAACCAGCTTGAACATCTGGAAGTTCACGGTTCATGTATTGCTGAAGCCTGGCTTGGAGAATTTTAAGCATTACTTTACTAGCGTGTGAGATGAGTGCAATTGTGTGGTAGCTTGAGCATTCTTTGGCATTGCCCTTCCTTGGGATTGGAATGAAAACTGACGTTTTCCAGTCCTGTGGCCACTGCTGAGTTTTCCAAATTTGCTGGCATATTGAGTGTAGCACTGCCACAGCATCATCTTTCAGGATTTGAGATAGCTCAACTGGAATTCCATCACCTCCACTAGCTTTTATTAAAAATTTTTTTCCATTTTATTTATTTTTAAAATTAATTTATTTATTATTTTACTTTACAATATTGTATCGGTTTTGCGATACATTGACTTGAATCCTCCATGGATGTACCTGTGTTCCCCATCCTGAACCCCCCTCCCACCTCCCTCCCCATCCCATCCCTCTGGGTCATCCCTGTGTACCAGCCCTGAGCACCCTGTCTCATGCATCCAACCTGGACTGGCTTTGTTCATAGTGATGCTTCCCAAGGCCCACTTGACTTCACATTCCGGGATGTCTGGCTCTAGGTGAGTGATAATATCATCGTGATTATCTGGGTCATGAGGATCTTTTTTCTACAGTTCTTCTGTGTATTCTTGCCACCTCTTCTTAATATCTTCTGCTTCTGTTAGGTCCCTACAATTTCTGTCCTTTATTGAGCCCATCTTTGCATGAAATGTTCCCTTGGTATCATTAATTTTCTTGAAGAGATCTCTAGTCTTTCCCGTTCTATTATTTTCCTCTATTTCTTTGATTCCAGCTTGTGCTTCACCCAACCTAGCATTTCTCATGATGTACTCTGCATATAAGTTAAATAAGCAGGGTGAAAATATACAGCCTTGATGTACTCATTTCCCAATTTGGAACCAGTCTGTTGTTCCGTGTCCATTTCTAACTGTTGCTTCTTGATCTGCATACAGATTTCTCAAGAGGCAGGTCAGGTGGTCTGGTATTCCCATCTGTTGAAGAATTGTCCACAGTTTTTTTTTGTGATCCACACAGTCAAAGGCTTTGACATATTCAATAAAGCAGAAGTAGATGTTTTTCTGGAACTCTCTTGCTTTTTCCATGATCCAACGGATATTGGCAATTTGACCTTTGGTTCCTCTGCCTTTTCTAAATGCAGCTTGAACATCTGGATATTCATGGTTCACAGTTCACATACTGTTGAAGCCTGGCTTGGAGAATTTTGAGCATTACTTTACTAGCGTGTGAGATGAGTGCAATTGTGTGGTAGCTTGAGCATTCTTTGGCATTGCCCTTCCTTGGGATTGGAATGAAAACTGACCTTTTCCAGTCCTGTTGCCACTGCTGAATTTTCCAAATTTGCTGGCACATTGAGTGTAGCACTTTCACAGCATCATCTTTTAGGATTTGAAATAGCTCAACTGGAATTCCATCACCTCCACTAGCTTTGTTCATAATGATGCTTCCTAAGGCCCCCTTGACTTCACATTCCATGATGTCTGGCACTAGGTAAATGATCACACCATCATGATAATCTGGGTCATGATGGTCTTTTTTGTCTAGTTCTTCTGTGTATTCTTGCCACCTCTTCTTAATATCTTCTGCTTCTGTTAAGTCTATAGCATTTCTGTCCTTTATTGTGCCCATCTTTGCATGAAAATTTCCCTTGGTATCTCCAATTTTCTTGAAGAGATCTCTAGTTTTTTCTCATTCTATTGTTTTCCTCTATGTCTTTGCACTGATCACTGAAGAAGGCTTTCTTCTAGCTCCTTGCTATTCTTTGGAATTGTGCATTCAAATTGGCATATCTTTCTTTTTCTCCTTTGCCTTTCACTTCTCTTCGTTTCATAGCTATTTGTGAGACCTCCTCAGACAACCATTTTGCCTTTTTGCATTTCTTTTTCTTGGGAATGGTCTTGATCCCTGTCTCCTGTACAATGTCATGAAGCTCTGCCCATAGTTCTTCAGGTACTGTCTATCATATCTAATCCCTCGAATCTATTTCTCATTTCCACTGTATAGTCGTAAGGGATTTGATTTAGGTCATACCTGAATGGTCTAGTGGTTTCCCTACTTTATTCAATTTAAGTCTGTATTTGGCAGTCAGTCTCTTCCATCAGGAAGCTTCCATAAGCTTCTTATCCTTCTCCATCAGAGGGCAGATTGACTGAAAACCACAGTTACAGAAAACTAACCAATCTAATCACATGGACCACAGTCTTGTCTAACTCAATAAAAATATGAGCCATGCCCTGTAGGGCCACCCAGGATGGATGGATCATGGTGGAGAGTTCTGAAAAAAAGGTGGTCCACTGGAGATGGGAATGGCAAACCACTTCAGTATTGTTGTCTTGAGAACCCCATGAACAGTATGAAAAGGCAAAAAGATAGGACACTGAAAGATGAACTCCCCAGGTCAGTAGGTGCCCAATATGCTACTGGAAATCAGTGGAGAACTAACTCCAGAAATAATGAAGAGACGGAGCCAAAGCAAAAACAACACCCAGTTGTGGATGTGATTGATGATGGAAGTAAAGTCTGATGCTAGAAAGCATTAGGACAGTGTATTTAGCATACTAGTGATATATAAATGCTAGTTATTATTACTGTTCCTGTTGTTTATACTAGTTTATTTTCATCCCAGTATCAACCATAATGTTTTAGTACAGATACTTGGCAAATACTTCCTTTTTATTTTCAGAATTTTCAGAAGAAATAAACCATACAAATCAAGTATATGCTCAGTTCTATAAATAATATAGTTGAGGTAATTACTGGGAGTGAATTGAACTTACAGATTGCTTTGGGAAGAGGTTACATTTTTACAATTCTCTCTTTCTATGTGGAAATGAAGTACATCTCTCTAAGCAGATTTTTTTCTTTTGGTTCTGTCATATATATATATATATATATATATATATATATATATATATGTAAAGAGAACTTGCTTGAGTTTTTAAAATTTTTTCATTTTGTATTGGAGTATAGTTGATTTATAGTGTTGTGTTAGTTTCAGGTGTAGAGCAAAGTGATTCAGCCGTACATATACATATATCAATTCTTTTCCAAATTCTTTTCCCATATAGGTTATTACAGAGTGTTGAGTAGTGTTCCCTGTGCTATACAGTAGGTCCTTTTTAGTGATCTATTTTATATACAGTAATGTATATGTGTCAGTCCCAATTTCCCAATTTATCTCTACCCCCATCTTTCCCCTTTAGTAACCAGAAGTTTATTTTCTATGTTTGTGAGCCTGTTTTGTAAATAAGTTGATTTACATCATTTATTCAATTCCATGTACAAGTGATATGATATGGTATTTGTCTTTTTCTAACTTACTTGACTAAGTATGATAAGCTCTAGCTCTCTTCACGTTGCTACAAAAGACATTATTTCATTCTTTTTATGGATGAGTAATATTCCATTGCATATATGTACCCACATCTTTATCCATTCATCTGCTGATGGACATTTAGGCTGCTTCTATGTCTTGGCTATTGTAAATAGTGCTGCAATGGCAGTGAATATTGCAGTGCATGTATCTCTTCAAAGTATGGTTTTCTCTGGATATATGCCCAGGAGTGGGATTGCTAAATCATATGGTCTATTTTTAGTTGTTTTTTTTTGTTTTTTTTTTTTTTTGTAAGAAACCTCCATACTGTTCTCCACAGTGGCAGCACCAATTACATTCCCACCAACAGTGTAGGAAAGTTCCTTTTTCTCTACACCCTCTCCAGCATTTGTTGTTTATAGACTTAAATTTTTTTTAATTTACTTTTTTTTAATTGGAGGACAATCACTTCACATCACTGTGGTGGCCCCTGCCACACACTGACAGGAATCAGCCACGGGCACACATGCATCCCCACCATCCTGAAGCCCCCTCCCACTTCCCTCCCCATCCAAGATGGTAACAACAATCTTATATGTTTATAAACTTTTGGTGATGGCCGTTCTGACCAGTGTGAAGTGATAGGTCATTGTAGTTTTTGTTTTTGTTTTTTTTTTTAATTGGAGGGTGATTGCTTTACCGTGTTGTGTTGGTTTCTACTGTATAGCAACATGAATCATCCATGAGCATATATATATATCCCCTCCCTCTGGAGCCTCTCTCTCACCCACCCACCCCAATTGCTGTAGTTTTCGTTTACATTTTTCTAGTAATTAGTGATGTTGAACATCTTTTCATGTGCCTATTTGCCATCTGTATGTCTTTTGTATGCCATTTGTATGTCTTCTTTGGAGAAATGTCTGTTTAGATTTCCTTCCCATTTTTTGATTGGACTGTTTGTTTTTTGATATTGAGCTGCATGAGCTGTTTGTATACTTTGGAGATTAATCCCTTGTCAGTCACTTTGTTTGCAAATATTTTCTCTCATTTTGAGGGTTGTCTCTTCATTTTGTTTATGGTTTCCTTTGCTGTGCAAAAGTTTTTAAATTTTTTTTTGACTGTACCTATCTTTATTTTTTTCCATTTATTTTTACTAGTTGGAGGCTAATTACTTTACAATATTGTAGTGGTTTTTGTCATACATTGACATGAATCAGCTTTTAAGTTTAATTAGATCCCATTTGTTTATTTTTGCTTTTATTTTCATTACTCTAGAAGGTAGGTCAAAAAAGATCTTGCTGCGATTTATGTCACAGTGTTCTGCCTGTTTTCCTCTAAGAGTTTTATAGTATCTGGTCTGACATTTAGGTCTTTAATCCATTTTGAGTTTATTTTTGTGTATGGTATTAGAGAGTGTTCTAATTTCATTGTTTTACATGTAACTGTCCAGTTTTCCCAGCACAACTGATTGAAGAGGCTGTCTTTTTTCCATTGCATATTCTTGCCTCCTTTGTGATAGAGTAATTGACATTAGGTGCACAGGTTTATTTCTGGGCTTTCTATCCTGTTCCACTAATCCGTAAGTCTGTCTTTGTGCCAGTACCACACTGTTTTGACTACTGTAGCTGTATAGTATAGTGTGAAGTTAGGGAGACTGATTTCTCCAGCTCTGCTTTTCTTTTGCAAGATTGCTTTGACTATTCAGGATCTTTTCTGTTTCCATACAAATTTTAAGATGTTTTGTTCTAGATCTCCAAAAAATGCTATTAGGTAATTTGATATGGGCTGCAACCTTAGGTAGTAGAGTCATTTTGACAATATTTATTCTTTTATTACAAGAACATGATAAGTTTTTCCACCTGTTGGTGTCATATTTGATTTCTTTCATCAGTGTCTTACAGTTTTCTGTGTACAAGTCTTTTGCCTCCTTAGGTAGGTTTATTCCTAGGTATTTTATTCTTTGTGATATAATGGTAAATGGAGTTGTTTCCTTAAATTTTATTTCTGATATTTCATTATTAGTGTATAGCATTGCAACAGATTTTTGTGTATTGATTTTGTATCCTTCAACTTTACCAAATCCATTGATGAATGCTAGTAGTTTTCTCGTAGCATCTTTAGGATTTTCTATGTATAGACTCAAGTCATCTGAAAACAGTGACAGTTTTACTTCTTCTTTTCCAATTTGCATTCCTTCTATTTCTTTTTCTTCTCAGATTGTTGTGGCTAGGACTTCTAAAACTATGTTGAATAGAAGTGGTGAGAGTGAACATCCTTGTCTTATTCCTGATCCTAGAGGAAATTATTTCAGCTTTTCACCATTGAGTATGATGTTAGCTGTGGTTTTGTCATATATTGTCTTTATTATGTTGAGAGGTATGTTCCCTCTATACCCACCTTCTGTAGAGTTATTATAAATGGATGTTGAATTTTATTAAAAGCTTTTTATTTATCTATTGAAATGATTGTATGGTTTTTATTCTTCAGTAAGTTGATGTGGTGTATCACACTGATTGATTTGTAGATATTGAAAAATCCTTGCTTCCCTGGGATAAATCCCACTTGATCATGTTTTTTGATCCTTTTAATGTATTGTTGGATTTGGTTTGCTACTATTTAATTGAGAATCTTTGTGTCTATGTTTATCAGTGATACAGCCTGTGGTTTTCTTTCTTTTTGGTATTTTTGTCTGGCTTTGGTGTCAGGGTGATAGTACCTCATAGAATGAGTTTGGAAGTGTTCCTTCCTCTGCAATGTTTGGAATAGTTTCATAAGTGTTAACTCTCTATAAAGGTAGAGTTCACCTGTGAAGCCATCTGGTTCTGGATGTGTTTGTTGGTAATGTTTTTGATTCTTTGTGTATTGTTTAATTTTCACATATTTTTAAATTTTCCTATTTTCCTCCTGTTATTGATTTTTATTTTCATTCTATTGTGGTCAAAGAAGATATTTTGTATGATTTAATTTTTAAGAAATGTGCTGAGACTTGTTTTGTGGCCTAACATATTTTCTAACATGGAAAATATTCCATATGCACTTGAGAAAAACAAGCATTTTTCTGGTAAGGGGTAAGTGTTCTATGTATGTCTGTTAGGTATAGTTGGTTCATAGATTTGTCCAAGTCCTCCATTTCATTATTGGTTTTCTTTTTATTTCTATCCATTATTGAAATTGAGCTGTTGACATCTACAACTATTTCTATTGAGCTGTCTATTCCTCCCTTCAGTTCTGTTGGCTTTTATACATGTCCTTGTTTATTATTGTTATAACTTACTTGTGAATTGACCATTTTATCAATATATGGTATTCTTGTTTATCTCTTAAATTTTTTTGGCTTAAAATCTGTTTTCTTTGATACATTAGAGCGATCTCAGGCCTCTTTTCCTCACTATTTGCATGAAAGATGTTTCATTTCATGAATGAAACTCATTTCATTTCAAGAATGTTTGAAATGTTTCAAAAAATGAAATGGTTCATTTCATTTCAAGAATGAAATGTTTCATTCTTTCACTTCTGACCTATTGTGTCTGTGCCTCTAAAAGGAGTCTCTTGAAGACAGTGTATATAATTAGATCATGTTTTTATAAATAGACAGATAAAGAACATTACAGCATACTAACACATATATATGGAATTTAGAAAGATGGTAACGATAACCCTATATGCAAAACAGAAAAAGAGACACAGAAGTACAGAACAGACTTTTAAAAATTTTGTTAAACCAATGTCTAAGCTTTGAATTGGAGAATTTAATTCATTTAAATTTAAAGTAATAACTGATAAGTGGTTACTTACTCTTGTCATTTCACTTTTTTTCTGTATCTTACTTATATCTTTTTTCCTCTTAATTCATCCATAAATGCCATACTTTGTCATTAATTATTCCTTTCTTGTCTATCATTTTGATTTTCTCTTCATTTCCTTTGCTGCATATTTTTTTTTTTTAGTTTTTATCTTATTGGTTACACTAAGATAAATTATAACCTCCCCTGGCATTTACAATTAACATCTTAGGTTTGTAACTATCAAATTTGAATTAACACCAACTTGGTTTTAATAGTATACAAAAATTTTGCTCATTCACACCTCAAGCCCCCTTTCTTATGTTTTTTTTTTCACAAATCATGTCTTTTTGCATTGTGTGCTCACTTATATAGACTTAAAATTATTGTTTTAAGCATTTGTCTTTTAAGTAATACAAGAAAAAAAAGAGGACTTAGAAACCAAAGTAGCAATAATACTGTGTTTTCTATTTCCCTATATAGTAACTTTACATTGTTTTTTTATTATTCATATGGCTTTCATTTGCCATGTAGTGTCCTTTCCTTTCAGTTTGGAAACCTCCCTTTGGTATTTCTTATAGGGCAGATCTACAAGTTTTGAACTTCCTTAGTTTAACTTTTGTTTATCTTAGACTATCTTAATTTTCCCTTCATTTCCTTTATAGAAGAACAGTTTTGTTGGAAACAGAATTTTGTTGACAAATTTTTATTTTCACCAATATAAATATGTTGTGCCACTTCCTTGTGACTTCCATGGTTTCTGAATTTAATAGGCTGTTAATCCTACTGAGGATCATTGTTACAAGAGTAAATTACCTCGAGCTGCTTTCAAGATTCTATGTATTTGACTTTCAACAACTTCATTATAATGGATTTCCATTGAGGTATCTTTGAGTTTATCCTGCCTGTAGTTTTTTAAACTTCTGGGATGTGTAGATTTATGCCTTTCCTCAAATTTGATAAATTTTGGGTCATTATATCTGTAAATAATCTTTGTTTCTCTTTCTCTGTCTTCTCTCTTCCTGAGATTTTCATTATGCACGTGTTGGTATACTTGATGTTATCCCATGGGTCTTTTAGGCTCTGTTCACTTTTTTCTGCTCTTCAGACTGGAAAGTCTCATTGACCTGTCTTTAAACTTGTTGATTCTTTCTTCTTCCTGGTCAAATCTATTACTGACCCTCTCTAGTAAAATTTTCAGTGCAGTTATTAAACTTTTCAAGGCTGGAATTTCCATTTGGTTCCTTTTTATAACTTCCCAGTCTTTATTGACATTCTCTATTTGGTAAGGGATCAATTTACTGATTTCCTTCATCTCTTTTATCATATTTTAAACAGCTGATTTAATGTATTTGTTTATCAAGTCCATGTCTGGGTTTCTTTTTTTAAATTAAATTTATTTTTAATTGGAAGATAATTGCTTTACAATAATATGCTGGTTTCTGCCATTCATCAACATGAATCAGCCATAGGTATACATACGTCCCCTCCCTCTTGAACCTCCTTCTCACCTCCCACCCCATTCCAACCCCTCTACATTGTTGCAGAGCACTGGGTTTGAGCTCCCTGCATCATACAGCAAATTCCCATTGGCTATCTATTTTACATATGTCTGGGTTTCTTGAAAGACAGTTTCTGTTAATTTCCATTTTTCTTGTTAATGGGCTATATTTTCTTGTCTTTTTGCTTGTCTTTTTTTTTTTTTGGTTGAAATAGTACACTTTAAATACTATAATGTTAAAATTCTGAAAATAAGGTTATCTTCCTTTCCCAGGATTGTTGTTTCTTCTTCATGTGGGTTGTCGTTTGTTTAATGACTCTTCTAAATTATTTTTATAAAGTTTGTATTATTTGTCTTGCATGGTCATTGAAATCCATATTTCATTAGCTTTGTGATTAGATAGTGTTTCTTTAAATGCCTGGAGTTTAAAAATAAAAGAAAAAATGCCAAAAAGGAAAAAAAAAAAAGCCTCTTTAGTTGTAGAAGGTTGACTCTGTGTTGTGGCAGTCTTTCAACACTTAGCCAGGTCATTTAGAAGTCTACTTTAACCTTTACTTCATGTTTGCATGTAGTCTGAAAGTCACTCAGAGGTGAAATTTTAGCATCTTCTTAGGCCTTTTCTGAGCATATGTTCAGCCCTAGGCATGTCTGTGGTTTTCTTGATTTCCAGCTATATGCAGGAGATTTAAATGTCATTATTCCCACTCCCATATCTCCTTTCCCAACCTTCTCCTGACCATGATTTCCAGCTTATTGCTAATGCCTACTGTTATTTCTTGCTCCAGGTTCCTTTGACCTATTTTGTTTTCACTTTCTGTAAATGCCACTTGGGAATCCTCCCCAGCTCTGGGAAAGCTGCAAGTCAGTTGAAACAAGGACAAGTTCTTGCACTGGTCCTTTAGGATGATGACAGACTTTGAAACAAACATACAACAACAATTCTTTGAGAATAAAGTCCATAGTGTTCCCTTTGGCATTAGTAAACCTTCATCAAGAATGTGGACTGTCATTTTCATGGTTACTTCTTTATCTGGGAATGGAAGATGGGGAGGCATTCAAAAAGTCATAGCATTCTCTTAGTGCAATGTAGCAGCTTCTTTCTTCATTAAAATTTCTTCTGGCTTCCTATGTCTCTGGGTATGTTCCAGTATCTCCTAGTTTATAGTCTATGGGAACTTGGACAGAATTTGTATCCCACTGTTGTGTGAAAATTATATACATCTTAATTATGTTGAATTGGTTCATACTGTTTTTCAGATCTACTATATTCTTCTACCTCTCTGTACATTCAATTTATTTCTGAGAATATGACATTGAAACTCCAACTAAAAATCTTCATATATCTACTTAAACAATGGTAATAGATAGTGGAACTATATGTAGTTTTGTTCTGTATTTTCCAAGTCTCCTGTAAATGTGCTATCATGTTTTTATATTTTAAAAAATAAAAAAGAAATTAAAAATTAAATAAAGTATGGTTGATTTACAAAAAAATTTTTTTCCCTCTGGCTATTGTAAGTTTGTGACTATTTTCCAGAGTCTCATAAACTTGATTCTGAGGTTTTTGCCAGTTTATCTGTCACATTTGTGGAATAAGGGGGCCATGGATTTCCCTATCCTGCCATTTTCTGGGATATCACTCTCTTTGCTCATTTTTGATATATTTATTAAGTTTCCTTATTCCATTTTTATTCTCAAGTGGCTGGTAATTTTCACTTCCTATATTTACTCTACCTGTGGTTACTCAAAATTTTTATTTTTATCAATTTTATAAAAAGCAAACACCTGTGTTTATAAAGCAAACACCTGTGTAGTTATGATTCAGCTCAAGAAATAGAACATTACCAGCACCCTAAAGGCCCACTGTGTGTCCCTTGGAAATCATTGTCACTAATTCCTACATAAAGGAAACTGATATCCTGAATTTTGTGATTAGAATGCCTTTGTTTTTATTATAGTTTTACCACCTATATGTGCATCCCTACACAATATTGTATAGTTGTGCTTGTTTTTAGACCATTATATAAATGCAATCACAGTGCCTATATTTTATTGTATTGGTTTTTGCTTCTTTTACTCAATATTAAATTTATGAGATTCATGCATATTTGGTAAAGTGAGAGTTTAAATTTTTGCCCATTAAAAATTTAAGCTGTTTGCCTTTTTATTCTTCAGGTGTAAGAGTTTGATTTAGTCTCTATATAAAGTCCCTTTCAGATAGATATTTTGAAAAAAAATATTTCAGTTTGTGGCTTACCTTTTCATTTTCTTAACAGTGTCTTTGGAAAAGAAAAAGCCTTTACTTTCAATGAAGTCCGATTCATCATTTTTTCTTTTATATTTTGTGGTTGTTGTGTCCTATTTAAAAACTATTTTCCTGATCCAAAGTCACTCAAAATTTTTAAAAAATTTTATTCTAGAACATTTCTAGTTTTAGCTCTTGCATTTAGTTCAGTGATTGATTTCAAGTTAATTGTTTTATATGGTGAGAAGTCATGGTCAAGTTTCTTTTTTTTGCATATGGATATTTAATTATTCCAGTACCAATTATTGAAATGATTATCCTTTTCCCACTTAACTGCATTTTCATTATTCTGTACATCAATTGACCACACATGTGTGGGTCTATTTCTACACACTTCACTGTGTTTCATTGATCTATATATTTATATTTATATTGCTTCTATACTCTCTTTAAATACCTATCACTACTCTTTCTTTTTCAAAATTGGTTAGGTTATTTTACATTCCTTGCATTTTCATATGAATTTAGAATCAGTTTGTCAGCTTCTATGAAATAGTCTGCCAAGTTTTTGATTGGCATTGGATTGAATCTATAGAAACAATATTAACAATAATAAAGTTTCTGACCTGTGAACATAGTTTAGCTCTCCCTTTATTTTAGTCTTTGGTTTCTAAGTTCTGTTTATCATATCACGAAAATCTGTCAAATTTTTCATTTTCATTTGAACATTTATGGATGCTATTTAGAAATATTTAATCTTTCATCTTTTGGATATTATTATAAATGGTAATTTTAATAAAATAATGTCAATTTCTGAGTATAGCTAGCATGTAGAAATGCATTTCATCTTGTATATTGACCTCATATACTTTCTAAATTTTTAATAATTTGCATGTTCTAGTAGCTTATTTGTGATTTTCTAAGATTTTATACATAGATGATTATGTCTACTCCTAATAAATAATATTTTATATTTTCCTTTTCAAGCCCCATGCTTTTTCCCCCTATATCATTCCTTATTGCACTTGATAGTAACTCTAGCTCAATGCTGAAAAGAAGTCTTACCTTAAAATAATATTATACCACTTTTCATGTAGTATAAGAAGCCCACAGCAATATATTTTTATTTCTCTCAAGTATTTGTGCTGCTTTTTGTTGCATATTTTACTTCTACTTATGTTTTAAGTCACACAATCATTATGTTGTCATTTTTTATTTAAACAATTATCATTTTTCCTCTTACTTTTAACTTATTGGGCACTTGATAAGCTCTTCAGTAAGTAGCACGTAGCTCACGCAGCATGTTAAATTCATATACATTATCAGAAGCAAATTAGAAACAAAAAAAAAAGCAAGGTGAAAAGACAGCCTTCAGAATGGGAGAAAACAATAGCAAATGAAGAAACAGACAAGGGATTAATCTCAAAAATATACAGGCAACTCCTGCAGCTCAATTCCAGAAAAATAAATGACCCAATCAAAAAATGGGCTAAAGAACTAAACAGACATTTCTCCGAAGAAGAAATACAGATGGCTAACAAACACATGAAAAGATGCTCAACATCACTCATTATCAGAGAAATGCAAATCAAAACCACAACGAGGTACCACTACACGCCAGTCAGAATGGCTGCTATCCAAAAGTCTACAAGCAATAAATGCTGGAGAGGGTGTGGCTAAAAGGGAACCCTCTTACACTGTTGGTGGGAATGCAAACTAGTACAGCCACTATGGAGAACAGTGTGAAGATTTCTTAAAAAACTGGAAGTAGAACTGTCATATGACCCAGCAATCCCACTTCTGGGCATACACACTGAGGAAACCAGATCTGAAAGAGACACGTGCACCCCACTGTTCATCGCAGCACTGTTTATAATAGCCAGGACATGGAAGCAACCTAGATGCCCATCAGCAGATGAATGGATAAGGAAGCTGTGGTACATATACACCATGGAATATTACTCAGCCGTTAAAAAGAATTCATTTGAATCAATTCTAATGAGATGGATGAAACTGGCGCCCATTATACAGAGTGAAGTAAGTCAGAAAGATAAAGACCAATACAGTATACTAATGCATATATGGGAATTTAAAAAATGGTAATGATAACCCTATATGCAGGACAGAAAAAGAGAAACATGATTTGTAGAACAGACTTTTGGACTCTGTGGGAGAAGGAGAAAGTGGGATGATCTGAGAGAATAGCATTGAAACATGTATATATCAAGGTGTGAAACAGATCACCAGCCCAGGTTGGATGCATGAGACAAGTGCTCAGGGCTGGTGCACTGGGAAGACCCAGAGGGATGGGATGGGGAGGGAAGTGGGAGGGGTTATCAGGATGGGGAACACATGTAAATCCATGGCTGATTCATGTCAATGTATGGCAAAAACCACTACAATATTATAAAGTAATTAGCCTCCAACTAATAAAAATAAATGAAAAAAAAAAAAAAAAGAGTACTGAGCTATAAGTCTTCGTATTTTTTTTTAAGTAAAAGGAAGAATTATGTTAGGTCCAATCTGAACAGGTGAGGATTTTAAAGGACATCACCTGATATTTCCTTAAGTTTTAAAATTTACAACTGTGTAAGTTTAAGTAACAAAGCAGTTGGTTGTATTCTATGATACCATAGCAAAAGCTTTCAGAAAGGAAACTCATCTCTATTTTCTTAGTGGCATCTGAGAGACTTTCAAATACCAAGAATCTTAACTTATGAATGGTAGTATTATCTGATGCTCCAAAATAATCTGGTAAGTTAACATAGAATAGAATTGTGCCAAGTTTGAATTCTCAAGCTAAGTTTTCCATCTTTCAGAACTCCTTTTAATATTAATCTTGGACTTCTGAGTTTATATTTTCCAACAAATTTGTAAATTTTGGCCACTGTTTTTTCAAATAATTCCACTCACTTCTCAATCTCCAGTTAAATAGATATTAAGTCACTTGCTGTTGTCCAACAGCTCACTGACATTTTATTCATTTTAAGAATTATGTTTTCTCTGTTATATTTTGGATAGTTTCTATTGCTATGCTTAATGGTTTATTAGTTTTTCCTACAGTGTCTAATCTGTTGCTAACCGAATTCAATGATATCCCATCTAAAATATTATGCTTTTCTCTAGAATTTTAATTTGGGTCTTTTTATATCTTTTATTTCTTTCCTCATCATGTTCATGTTCTTCTCTACCTTCTTGTAAATATAGTATTTATTTATAACTGTTATTTTATCATCTTTGTCTACTAATTCTATCATCTGTGTCATTTATTGTTCTTTTTCAGTGGAGTTATTTTTCTTATTATAAATTATATTTTCCTATTTCTTTGTATGCCTGGTAATTTTTATTGAATGCCAGATGTTGTGTTGTAAATTGTTGTGTGTGTTGAATTGTTTGTGTATTCCCTTAAATATTTTTGTGCTTTGTTCTGTGACATAGTTAAGTTACTTAGAAAATTTTCAATCTATTCAAGCTTTGTGTTTCAGCTTTGTTAGGCAAGTCCAGAACAGCCTTTAGTCTAGAGCTAATTTATCCCCACTATTAATTATGATGTTTGTTATAGTTTTGTTTGTAACTACTTTTCATCAGATTAAAGAAGCTCCTATCCATTCATAGTTTCTTTAAACTTTTTATCATCAATGGAACAGTATTTCTCCAACTATTGAAATGTTATATGATTTTTTCCCTTTTATTTTGTTAATGTGATGAGTTACATTGATTAAAAAATTTTAGCCACTCTTTCCTTTCTGAAATAGGCCTAACTTGCTCATGATGTTTTATCTTTTTAATATATTTCTTTCCTCAGTTTGCTAGTCTTTTGTTTAAGATTATTGCATCTATATTTATAAGTAAGAACCACCTGTAGTTCTCTTTTCCTTACTCTTTTTTATATCAGGTTTAGTAGTAAGATTATATTAGCCTTATAACATGAGTTGAAGTATTTCTTCATTTTCTCTTTGCAGGAAGATGTTTTGAAATATTAACCTTATTTCTTCTTTAAATGTTTGAATTTGCCAAAGACATCTTGACCTAGAGATTTATCTGTAAGAATGTTTTTAATTAAAGAGTATTTTTAAATTGTTGTAGGCTTAATCAAACATATATTTCATCTATTGCTTTTGTGCTGATTGTTACATTATTTTACTTTCTTAGAGATTTCTAGGAGAATATTCTAGCTAAGTCTTACAAATCACTAATTTTTAGCCATCTTCTTTTTCCTTGATGTTCCTTTATTTTGAGTTTTTAATATTTTTAACAATAAATATTTTAATTTCTTAGAGATCAGATTGATGCATTTTCATAGCCATGTGTTCTTGCTTTATTGTTTTGATATGCTATTGACTTTCTCTGAGGTTGTTAAATTAACTCATTTTAAAGCCTTTTAAAAATTATCTTTTTCTTGGGGAAAATTATTCAATTTGTTCACTTTTATTACTATGAGTTTCTTCAAATATTTGGTGATTCCTGATTGCCTATTCATATTCACCAAAGAAGGTCTTGGTTCATCATTAGCAGCTGATAAGGGTTTCTTCAGCAATTATGGAGAGTACACTGTCTCAATAAACTTCACTGGATGGAAGATTGAGTAATTTCCCTGTGTACAAGTGGGAGGATATGCTGACAGGCTTTCCTCCAGAGTGCTTTGGTATGAAACTGCTAGGCAAGCCAAGGATTGTTATTATTGCCAAAGTAAGGAAGTCTTCATCCTGGACTGGAACATTTTAGTGTATTTAACTCCTATTCAGAGCTGTATTTTTCCCACACCCTCCCATTTTTTTTGTTGTGATTTGATGTTATCACTCTAATCCCAATACACATAAGCTCATCATGGAATATATTCCATGTTTTTAAAACTGATAACTGATACTAGGGTCAAAATACTGTATCCAGGTACTGTTTATACACAACTTGGTGTTTGGGATGTTTGGATGTTTATTTCAGCTGTTCTACAATATTTTATCACCATGATGATTTTTTTATGACTTGCTTTTGCTTCCACAAAGCTTGGAGTTTCTTTGAAGCACTATTGTAAACAATGTCTCTTCCCTCTGCAACAGTTGTCTTTCTCCTCTTTCTATTTTACATTGCATAGTCTGTGCACTAGTTTTCTATCACTATTATCGTTGTTTTATATCTTGCAGAAATTCTTCAGTGTTTCTGGTCTAATGATGGTTCCCCTATTTGTAGTTTTTTGTTTCTTTATATTTTTCTATTTCAATGGAAATTTTGGCATTGATATAGGTAAATAATTAAGCTCATTTCACAGTCTCAAGATAGAAATCCATATTATCTTTCTAATATTGGCCTACTTTGCCTCCCTTCTCCACTGGACCTTTCTTTTTTACTTTTTCTGAGTTATAAGGAGGTAGTAGATATTCTCTGGTTTTTGTGTTTCTTTTGCTTTATAAAATAATTCTCACCTAGTTTCAAACAGTTGGGCTAATTTAATTTTTTCCCCTAGACAATCCTCTGTGGCACATGGTCATGGGGAGAACGTCTAAGATATTATTAATGATCAATGATTTTAAAAAATAAATCAAAGTTATCAGCTTAAAACCTTCAGTAGAGCTATTTAATATGGACTGTAGATAGATGTCACATATATGCTTGACCAAGGGGAATAGGTCATTTTTTCAATCACATTGTGCCAGGCCAAGATACAACTTTAAAGACCATCCAGCTTAACTCCTTTGTACATATGTGGGGTAAACTGAGTTAAATTAATTTTTCGACTTCATACAGCTAGCTAGAGACAGAACCAAGATTAAATCTTAGACCTTTTGTGCCTTCTACAATATTATGCTTCTCATCATAAAATGATGATGACAATAAACCCTGTTCTTTCAGGTTATCAGAGAGATTTAAACTCCAAATTCAATTCCCTGGGTTTCAAGTCTTCTAATCATTGCACTCATCTCACATGCTAGTAAAGTAATGTTCAAAATTCTCCAAGCCAGGCTTCAGCAATACATGAACCGTGAATTTCTAGATGTTCAAGCTGGTTTTAGAATAGACAGAGGAACCAGAGATCAAATTGCCAACATCCGCTGGATCATCGAAAAAGCAAGAGAGTTCCAGAAAAACATTTATTTCTGCTTTATTGACTATGCCAAAGCCTTTGACCATGTGGATCACAATAAACTGTGGAAAATTCTGAAAGAGATGGGAATACCAGACCACCTGACCTGCTTCTTGAGAAACCTGTACGCAAGTCAGGAAGCAATAGTTAGAACTGGACATGGAACAACAGACTGGTTCCAAATAGGAAAAGGAGTACATCAAGGCTGTATCTTGTCACCCTGCTTATTTAACTTACATGCAGAGTACATCATGAGGAATGCTGGGCTGGAGGAAGCACAAGCTGGAATCAAGATTGCTGGGAGAAATATCAATAACCTCAGATATGCAGATGACACCACCCTTAGGGCAGAAAGTGAAGAAGAACTAAAGAGCCTCTTGATGAAAATGAAAGAGGAGAGTGAAAAAGTTGGCTTAAAGCTCAACATTCAGAAAACTAAGATCATGGCATCCTGTCCCATCACTTCATGGCAAATAGATGAGGAAACAGTGGAAGCAGTGGCTGACTTTATTTTTCTGGGCTCCAAAATCACTGCAGATGGTGATTGCAGCCATGAAATTAAAAGATGCTTTCTCCTTGGAAGGAAAGTTATGACCAACCTAGACAGCATATTAAAAAGCAGAGACATCACTTTGCCAACAAAGGTTTGTCTAGTCAAGGCTATGGTTTTTCCAATAGTCATGTATGGATGTGAGAGTTGGACTATAAAGAAAGCTGAGTGCAGAAGAATTAATGCTTTTGAATTGTGGTGTTGGAGAAGACTCTTGAGAGTCCCTCCAACCAGTCCATCCTAAAGGAGATCAGTCCTGGGTGTTTATTGGAAGGACTGATATTGAAGCTGAAACTCCAGTACTTCGGCCACCTGATGCGAAGAGCTGACTCATTAGAAAAGACCCTGATGCTGGGAAAGATTGAGGGCAGGAGGAGAAGGGGATGACAGAGGATGAGATGGTTTGATGGCATCACCGACTCAATGGACATGGGTTTGGGTAGATTCTGAGAGTTGGTGATGGACAGGGAGGCCTGGCGTGCTGCGGTTCATGGGGTTGCAAAGAGTCGGACACAACTGAGAGCCTGAACTGAACTGCGTCATGTAACCGCCATCTATCTTTTATCACCTTATCTTATTTTTTTTCTAACCTGAAAACTGTACTATCTGTTACTTGAGAACATGTCCCTCTGTATACTTATTCCTTCTTTTGTCTCTTTCATCATGAATTGTTTAATTTTTATTCATTATGCAAGAATATCTTTCCCATGAAGACTTCTGGGCCTTTTCCTGTCATCAGCAATGGTTCCTACATGTTCTTATAGTAATTTTTCATGTGCTTGTCATGGTACATATTCCATGATGCTTGTCAAAAGTCATGATTTGTAACATAGATTAGAGGATTTTCTTTTATGATGGTCTCCTTGGACTGACAATAGGACTCTTTCACCAGCAATCTTGTGCAAAGTGTGTGAAAGAGGCATATTACCTTATAATGTTGTGATGGAAGGAGGGATACAATATCATTTTTAGAACAGGAGTCAATATTCTTCTCATGAAGGACAGGAAGCTGGAAAAGAGAAGATACTAGAACAGGCTATCTACTAGAGAGAATAGAAATGGACCTGGGAAATTCCTCCTGTGGATGTCAAGAATACCCTGGCGAAGGCTTAGACAATTTAACTGTGAGGAGACATTAGCTTGGTAAAATACTCAGAGTAGATCCGAGTAGACCATCAAAGAGAAGACACGAACTTATTTAAGCCTGGAAATGATGACCAGTTCAGTTCTGAGGGAAATTTGTGATTGCTTCAAGTAATCTGACTATGCCTATGATGACACAGAAGCTGAGTGTGCCAACAGTGAAAAAAATGCTATGAAGAAATCTTACTTTCTGAGACTCTAAGCTTTGTCTGGCACTACTCACTGGGAACTTAAAAGAACTGGGCATATGTATATAATTTTGAAAGACCAAAGAGCATTACAGGAAATTTGAGAAACTGGGGGAAATTTGATCTTTATGTGTTGATGTTTTTTTCTTTTAAATCAGATCTCTTCCTACTTTGCCTGGCTACCCAGCGGTGAATTTTTAACATTCTACATGGAGGTTCAGCCAAACAAAGGGTGATAAGTCTCCCAGTATGTAAGTCATGTATTTCATCCTAAATAAAATGTTTTTATACTTGTGCTATTTCCACTGCTAGAATACAAACACAGATGAAGTTGATATATCAGGGAGCATGTTGCATTTGTTTCAGTGTTCCTTTCCTGGCCTCTTTTTCTACTGCCAAAGCCCTGGCTTGGCACAGAACTTGGTTCAAAATGTTAGTCACTCAGGTGTGTCTGACCCTTTGTGACCCCACCAGGCTCCTAAGTCCATCCAGGAAAGAATACTGGAGTGGGTTGCCATTTCCTTCTCCAGGAACTTTATTCAAGGAGGTGTTTTTAACCAACTGAGTGCATGTGGGAAGTTTTATTTCATGAGCCATGTTTCTGGAGTCCTGGCCATGCTGGAGGCAAGTTGACCTCCTAGATATTTTTCAAAAGGCTTACTGACTTATTAAGCACTTTCTGTTGAAACCCCGACCAGACCATTCACCCCAGTCCCATTAAATGATGTAGAAAAGTTCAATTTTTATAGTAGTGTAAGATGAGACATTTGCAGCTATCAATAACCTTTCTCAAAGCTGCATATGAACCAAGTAAAATTTGTATTTCAGTGATGCTTACTATAAAGTAATTAAACTCCAAGAAAAAACAGTTTAAAATTTGTTGGAGAGTTTTCCTTATGCCTACAAATGAGGGAAAAACTTTTTAAGGTGTTCGTCTGTTTGGACCTTTATCAGTTCTAGCCAACTGTTTCACTGAAAGACTCTAGTTAAATAGATGAAGTTAGGCAGAGGCTTTGGAGCATTGTCTTAGGAGGAATGGAAGATTCCAAACAATGAAATGAGGACAAAATAGATGTGAAATGTATCACTGACAGAGTTAAACAGAGGAACGCTAAGAACTTCAGGAAGCTTCCTAGAGAGATTTTGAATTTTATTGAATTTGGAAGGAAGAATACACACCCAAAGAATATGAAAACATGAATATACTTATTTGTATTAGGGTACTTTCATGGATACTAAATAACAGAAAAACTTGCTTGTTCTATGCTCATTACCCTTGTCTTAGTTGTTAATAAAAATTCCACCAAGTTGGGACCTATTCTCAGGCTAACTCTAGTTCTTTCTGTTTTATTTTCTTTGAGGCCCCCTCCAGTCCCACCAGGAATAGAGCCGTACCTTGAACCCTACTCTTTTTTGCTGAGCTTTTAGATATTCAGTGGAACTCTTGAGTCTCCATCTCTTGTGATCTAGATCCTGTCACTCTAGACTCACATACTGCTCTAGAAACACTGATATGCCATCCCCAAACCCATTATAAATTTGAATGTTTAACTCTTTACTTACACTAGGCCTTTACCTGAGAGACTAAATTTTGGCTGGTATCTAAAGAGAAATACACAACTCTCTGGGTTGGTTTCACTTTAAATTCTTTTTTTTTTTTTTCATTTATTTTTATTAGTTGGAGGCTAATTACTTTACAATATTGTAGTGGGTTTTGTCATACATTGACATGAATCAGCCATGGATTTACATGTATTCCCCATCCCGATCCCCCCTCCCACCTCCCTCTCTACTTTAAATTCTTAAACTCAGGTGGCCTGCTTAGTGGCATTCTCAGTTCCCTTTCCATTCACTCTCTCACTCAGACCACTGATGCACACTATTACTTTTATTTAAAATTCCAAAATCTCCTCTTCCATTCTTTATTTTTTTTACTGGGAAAATAGAAGCAATCAGAAGGTGATAGCCTCATGCTTTTTTCACTTTATCTATTGCTCATTATTTGCACTCATTTAACCTACTTTTCTCCTATTTCTCTGAACTATGCATATTCCTAACTAGTATTAATTTTTCCACTTGTACCTTGAATCCCACTCAGGGGCAGCACTGTAGTAAGCCTCGCCTCTCTCAGCAGACATTTGGTTATGTCCAAAATATCTGTAAGACCTTTGGTCCATGCCAAAAGGTCCTTAAAATTTGCAGTTCTGTCCAGAATATTCATGAACATATTTGGTCCATGCCAAAAAATTTCATATGGGAACAAATACTATGGTTGTTTTGATGTTGAGTGTCTCCACTGCACTGCACAATTGCACTCATCTCACACACTAGCAAAGTAATGCTCAAAATTCTCCAAGCCAGGCTTCAACAGTACGTGAACCATGAACTACCAGATGTTCAAGGTGGATTTTAAAAATGCAGAGGAACTAGAAATCAAATTGCCAACATCTGTTGGATCATAGAAAAAGCAAGAGAGTTCTAGAAAAACATCTGCTTCATTGACTATGCCAATTTGACAGCCTTTGACTGTGTCGATCACAAAAAAACTGTGGAAAATTCTTCAAGAAATGGGAATGCCAGACCACCTTACCTGCCTGCTGAGAAATCTGCATGCAGGTCAAGAAGCAACAGTTAGAACCAGACATGGAACAACAGACTGGTTCCAAATTGAGAAGGAATATATCAAGGCTGTGTATTGTCACCCTGCTTATTTAACTTATATGCAGAGTATATCATGTGAAATGCCAGGCTGGATGAAGCACAAGCTGGAATCAAGATTGCTGGGAGAAATATCAATAACCTCAGATATGCAGATGACACCACCTTATGGCAGAAAGCGAAGAAGAACTAAAGAGCCTCTTGATGAAAGTGAAAGAGGAGAGTGAAAAAGTTGGCTTAAAACTAAACATTCATAAAATGAAGGTCTTGGCATCTAGTCCCATCACTTCATGGAAAACAGATGGGGAAACAATAGAAACAGTGAGAAATTTTATTTTCTTGGGCTCCAAAATCAGTGCAGATGGTGAGTGCAGCCATGAAATTAAAAGATGCTTGTTCTTGGAAGAAAAGCTATGACCAACCTAGACAGTGTATTAAAAAGCAGAGACATTACTTTACTGACAAAGGTCTGTCTAGTCAAGGCTGTGGTTTTTCCAATAGTCATGTATGGATGGGAGAGTTTGACTATAAAGAAGCTGAGCACCACAGAAATGACACTTTTGAATTGTGGTGTTGGAGAAGACTCTTGAGAGTCCCTTGCACTGCAAGGAGATCCAATCAGTCCATCCTAAAGGAAAGCAGTCCTGAATATTCATTGGAAGGATTGATGCTGAAGCTGAAGCTCCAATACTTTGACCACCTGATGAGAAGAACTGACTGATTGAAAAAGCCCCTGATGCTGGGAAAGATTGAAGGCAGGAGGAGAAGGGGATGACAGAGGATGAGATGGTTGGATGGCATCACTGACTCAATTGACATGAGTTTGATCAAGCTCCAGGAGTTGGTGATGGATAGGGAAACCTGGTGTGCTGCGGTCCATGGGGTTGCAAAGAGTTGGACACGAATGAGTGACTAAAGTGAAGTGAAGTGTCTCCATGGATGTTTTGGACAGGACCAAATATAACCAGATATCAAGGACCTTTTGGCATGGACTGAATGTCTAATGGACATTTTGGATCCCGCAAGTCCTCCCTTTCCTGCATTACCAACCTTTCCTTTTCTACTGAATCCCTTCCATCTGTCGACAAACGTGCTATAATACATCCTATGTTAAAAACACTAAACATAACTTGGACCTCGTATTTCCCTTCCCTTCTGCTTCCTTAAATATGTCTCTGCTTCTTTTTACAGCAAAATTTCTTGAAAGAATTTTCTGGACCTGATGTTTCTCCTTTCTGTTCTTGTTCTTTCATAAAGTTATTGTAGTTAAGTTTTCAGTTTCATCACTCCACTGGAACTTCTCTTGTCAAGTTTGCCAAGGAATTTCACTTTATCAAATCTCACTCCTCATCTTACCTGATCTTTCAGAGGCATCTAAATCTGTTTTTCTTACCCTTCTTGAAACTGTACCAGTTATCCAAGTGGAAATGACTGGTTCTCAACCAGGAGAGGTACTATCCCACTAAGGAGCATTTGGAATTGTGTGTCTGGGCTCTTTGGTTACACAATAACTGAAGGAAAGGAGCATACTACTGGTATTTAGTAGACAGGACCTAAATGTGCTAAAAGTCCTTCAACTTATGGGACAGTTTCTTATAATAGAGAATTTTCCCACTCCAGATGCCAGCAGTACCCTCATTGCAAAATACTAGAGTAAGTTTTTTAGAGACAGAATTATATTCCAAGAGAGGATGGACAATAAATACACAAATTCAATTCATAGAACAGGTAAATTCCATTACAGACACTAAACAAACTTTATGATATTATGCTTGAGACTTTGTCAATCTCCTTTGAAGAGTTAGTACAAACAGCAGATGAGAGAGGAGCCAGTTCAGTAGCAAAACAAGAAAATCAATGTGTTATAGACACATCTCATTCTTTATCAAAAGTAGTGTTTCTAAGCCTGATAACTCATTGTATTCTACTTTAGTTCAAATCCAAAAATACTTATTGGGCATCTTTTGCTGCTTAACCAAGGTTACCCTTCTCTCCTTATCTTACTTGACGTGTCAGCAGCATGATCTTTGAAGTTCCAAACTTGAAATGTGAAGATTCTGAAATTCTGATTCTAAATTATAAAAGCAGATAGACATTACTTGAAGATTCCCCCAAGAACAGCCCCTTTGTAGGCAGCAGCTACTTCAAGAACTTCTGTTTGGCTTGGGTGAAACTATACTTGGCTGTTGTGAAAGTAGTAATTTGAATTTTACATTCACATCCCTTGGGGTGGCTAAGTTAGCAGCATGGGATGGTGGGGCACATGTGTGTCCTGTTATAGTTTTGTAGAAAAAACTACGCACTGTCTTCTCTGGCCAATCTTCTTTACTGATCTGCATGAAGTGCCAGCCTCTGTCATTAAAAAGGAGAAGTGTAGAGGTATGGTTTCTATCATGAATGATTCTCCAACTGCCTGTTACCTGGATAGGGAGGAGGAGAAGGCAATATGATTGCATTTTGTTTGTGATGTGCTTTCTCCTTTCCCTGCCTACCCACTGTGCATGCACTTGCTCATATGTCATTTCTATGAAGCATTCCCAAGAATCTACCATAAATAGTTCAGTGATGGCCAGAGCACAAGTTCTGCTGCTACTATGAATAAACAAACCTGTTATAGTTACAGGGAATCAGAAAGGTCTTAGGTTGATGTTATTTTGCACAAAGTCCAGTCACAGTGTAATAAATTGGTGTTTGAACCTCTCTCAAGTGTCCCATATTGTGACAGTTTCTGTTCTGAAATTTCCCCAGGGGTTTTAACATTTCCTTGGAACTTTGATTTTAACTAAGTTTCAGTTGGCTGATTTTTAAGGACTTACTAGGTTATTATGTCACCTCCCAAGCCTAGTAAGTTACTATTACTTTGTCTGGGTTCTTCAATATACAAACATAGTGGTATGGCAGCCATTATAACAGACTTGGGAGGAGACAGTTCTTCCTAGGGCACGGAAACAGAATTACAGGCCACTTCCTCAGAATGCTCAGGGACTCTGGAATGCTGTGTAGAGCAATGATGGGCAGTTCTTCATGGAAGCTGGTGGTGGAGGAGCAAGAGGCCAGCTCTCAATTGCTGCTAAGAGGAGATCAGAGGCTAATGTACATGTTTATAATCAAAACAATAAAGTAATAATAATAATTGCCATTTATATAGAGCTTACTACATGCTGGATATTTCTCTAAGTATCTTACCTATTGTTGTTGTTGTTCAGTTGCTCAGGCATGTCCGACTCTTTGTGACCACATGGACTGCAGCATGCCAAGTTTCCCTGTCCTTCACCATCTCCTGGACTTTGCTCAAACTCATGTCCATTGAGTCGGTGTTGCCATCTAACCATCTCATCCCCTGGAAGCACCCTTCTCCTTTTGCCTTCAGTCTTTCCCAGCATTAGGGTCTTTTCCAGTGAGTCAGCTCTTCATATCAGGTGGTCAAAGTATTGGAGCTTCAGCTTTAGCACCAGCCCTTCCAGTGAATATTCAGGTTAATTTCCTTTAGGATGGACTTGTTTGATCTCCTTGCAGTCCAACGGACTCTCAAGAGTCTTCTCCAGAACCACAGTTCAAAAGCATCAGTTCTTTGGTGCTCAAACTTCTTTATGATACAACTCTCATCTGTACATGACTACTGGAAAAACCATAGCTTTAACTATATGGACCTTTGTCAGCAAAGTGATGTCTCTGCTTTTTAATATGTTGTCTAGGTTTGTTGTAGCTTTTCTTCCAAGGAGCAAGCATCTTTTAATTTCATGACTGCAGTCTCCATCTGCAGTGATTTTGAAGATGAAAATCTCCAAAGAAAATAAAATCTGTTACTGTTTCCATTTTTCCCCATTCTATTTTCCACGAAGTGATGGGACAAGATGCCATAATCTTAGTTTTTTAAATGTTGAGTTTTAAGCCAACTTTTTCACTCTCTTCTTTCACCTTCATAAAGAGGCTCTTTAGTTCTTCTTCACTTTCTGCCATTAGGGTGGTGTCCTCTGTATATTTGAGGTTGTTTATATTTCTCCCAGCAATCTTGATTCCAACTTGTGCCTCATCCAGCCTGGAATTTCACATGATGTACTCTGCATATAAGTTAAATAAGTAGGGTGACAGTATATAGCCTTGACATACTCCTTTCCCAATTTTGAACCAGTCTTTTGTTCCATGTCCAGTTCTAATTGTTGCTTCTCATCTGTTGTTCCATGTCCGGTTCTAGCTGTTGATTCTTGACCTGCATATAGGTTTCTCAGGATACAGGTAAGGTGATCTGTTATTCCTACATCTTTAAGAACTTTCTATAGTTTGTTATGATCCACACAGTCAAAGGCTTTAGTGTAGTCAACGAAGCAGAAGTCGACGTTTCTCTGGAATTCTCTTGCTTTTTCTATGATCCAGCGGATGTTGGCAATTGATCTCCTGTTCATCTGCCTTTTCTAAATCCAGCTTGTACATCTGGAAGTTCTCTTCTTTAGCAACTTCAAGTCTGTTCTCTGTGTCCTTGATTTTGTTGCTGTTTCATAGGTAGATGTATCTGTGTCATATTTTAGATTCCACATATAAGTGATATCATATGGTATTTTTCTTTCTCTTTCTGACTTACTTTTTGAGACTAGCACATTGTCCCTTAAACTCCATGTCTAACAGGTATGCCTTCCTCTAGTAGTTGTATAGCCTTAGGAAATCACTTTATTTCTCTATGCTTCATTTACTTGGAAGTACAATGGGACCTTTTTGACAGGTCTTCTGTGAAGTTTATGAGAGTTGTGTGTATATAAAAGCATATTGCATAGTTCAGGGCACAAAGTGCTTTGTTTTAACATAATCTAAATGTAATCATCTAATTTTGCCTTGAGCATTTATTCCAGGGACTCTCAAACTTTCAGGTACATCAGAATCATCTGATCTGTTATAAAGATCATGTCTGTTGGTTTCATCCAACACTGATTTAGCAGTCTTTTGCAGTGCACAGGAATTTCCATTTTTCAGGAGATTGTACTATAAATAAGTCTGGAACTACACTTTGAGAAGCGCTGGGTATGATGAAATGCCCTTTCCCTCAACACCTGCCCTGTTATTCTCTTTAAATACATGTAAATCTAGGTGTGTGGATACTGCATTCTGGTAGTGTTACATCTATATTTGGCATAGGAATACAGCCTTTATGTAAGGGCAGAATATCATCAGTGAACGGAGAGAGAGAGTTATGCTTTAGCCTACAAACCAGGAAGCCAGATTTGAGGGGGAGGATTTTAATAGATCATCAACATAGGAGAATTCAGTTGATCTCTTCCTCTCTCTCTCCATACCGTGAATAGTATTAGTTTGTCCAGGGGGATCTTTGGGTAGTAGGTTGGTGAAAACAAGATGACTCAGTAGCTATAAGGCAAAGAAAAAAATCAAGGCCAAGTGCTGTAAGATTGTGTCAGCTATTTAGAGCAAGACAGCAGATGGACTAGGTGGTGCATGTATAAACTGAATCATGTCTCCTTTTTGTGTTTTGTACTATCTATGTTTGCTTTTTCTCACTCCCTTAGTATTTGGATTTTTTTTCTTTGAAAAAATTTCAATCTGTCTCAGTTATTCTAAGAGGAAACCACATGAAAAGTCTTGTTGGACCAAAGTGTTAAGCTGCATCCATGAGGGAAAAATGAAAGGCAGAGCAATATAGAGTTAGTGTCTTTGATCAGCTGTTCCCGTCTTCAACCTGAAATTCAATTTCTAGTACTAAACTTTTGTCTGTATGAGATTTTAAGACAGAAGGAGGTGCATCAGTGAACTTAATCCTCCTACAAAGATGGCTGAAGTATCATCCATTCCATAGCTGTCCCGAGGGCCAAAGAAGTCATGGATAGCATAGTTTAAGATTGGTAATATGTTTAGGAAAGCCAGGTTCTTCAATAGCTTTGTGTAGAAAGCTTTGGATCCCAGGTCTAAGGCAGATCATCATCCATTTTTATGGTTAATTTTTAACAATTCTGGTGTCACATGGGTTTGACAAAATTTATCTTGAATGTATATGTATTTTAGTTCTTCAAGTCCTTGCCAAGAGCATGAAATATTGTTTTGGTATAGCATATACTTCTGTAAAAACTACTGAAAGATATTTTTTAAAACAGAGAAAAGTACACAAATGTTTTTAATGTTTAATGGTGAGCAAAACAGCAGTTATCTCATTGTGAGAATCTGATCAACTAAGATGTAATATCCAGGTTTGAAGACCTCACATTATTCTGTTGTTAGTGGTGGAAGGTGCGCAGTGCTGGGTGGTAGGAAGTCAAACAATGCCACTCATTATTGATCCTTTCCTTATTATAGCCCAGTTCTCTTGAGTCATTCACTCCCGTAAAGCATGCCTATCCATTACCATTACAGCAGTGTCTTGATTCTACTTCATATTGTATCCAGGTCACCACATTTCTATCTCTCTCCCTATTAGACTTTGAACTCTTTGAAGAAAGAGACCATGACCTTCAACCTGAATTGTCTTCTATAGTATGTTCTCAGAAAATGTTCAATTGAAAAATATCAGAAAAACAAAGAAACAGGTTTGTATAGAAATCAACTATAAAAATTATTTATAGATCTAAAGGTCACCTTCACTTGTAGCAAGTTGAGATGAGACTAGGCTCCAAACAGACCTGAGCATCTGGTCTCAGGAGGAGAGATGATCAGGCCCAGTGTTACTCTTTGCACGAAGGATTCCTATTCATTTTCCTTACAGTAAGTGATTCCCCAGGTAGCTTTCTTTACCCTTGTCCTCAGATAGAAACTATACTTATCTTCCATGGCTGCAGAGAAAGTAAATGCAGCCTGAGTTGCTTAGCAAAGGATTCGGAGATGCTTGTCAATGAAGGTGTGTTAGGCAACACTGTGGTAGTAGATTCCTCCCTGTCCCCATCTTAATGTCTACACAACTAGCATTCATTTCTACCTTCTAGTACCTTTCCAAAGCTGGTCTGCATGGGGAGCTCCGCTCTAGTCACTCAGGGACCAGGCTGATGACACATCACATTCCACACATGTTGTGTTGGCCAGAACTAGTGCCGTGATCCTGCTCAACATAAAGGGGGATAGAAAATATATGGGAGGAAAAGGAATATTGGGTGGGCTTCACTGTCTTTGCCAGAGTAAGGCCAGAAGCATCTGGGAGGTGGAGAGGGTGGCAGTGAGTTCTTGCATTAGGGAGGAGCCTGGGATGACTGATGGCTGATGGCTAGTGGCAGATATAAAGAGTTGGCAGAGAGAGTTTCATTCTGGAAAATCTTGAATTCTATGCCAGTAGAAGCAGCAAAACATCTTTCTGCCCTCTTTATGAAGCAAATTGGCCCAGTTAAAAAAATAGAATCCTAGGAGTTTAGAGTTGGAAAACACTTTACTGGTTACCTAATCCAACCTCCTGTTTGATGCACCAACGCTCTGGAAAATAACCCTGTTAAACTGCTGTCTAGGCTCTCCTTTACCATTCATTTAGTGTGGAACTAACACGTATTGGTAGGGAAACTATATAATATATAATCCAAACTGGAATACTTTTCTGATTAAAAGTGGGCAGTATGAATAATTATGGGCTTCCCTGGTGGCTCAGATGGTAAAGAATCTGCCTGCAATGCAGTAGACCTGGGTTTGATCCCTGGGTCGGGAAGATCCCCTGGAGAAGAGAATGGCTACCCACTCCAGTGTTCTTGCCTGGAGAATTCCAGGGACAGCGGAGTCTGGCAGGCTACAGTCTATGGAGCCGCAAAGAGTTGGACACAATTGAGGGGCTAACATTTACTTATGAAAAATTATGCTGAGACAACAGGGTAGAACCTGGGACTTCTCTGCACAAAATAGAATGTATGGTCACCATTGATGTTGCAGAATATATGGTTACCATTGATGTTGCAGACTTACTATCTCTTAAGGCAATTCATATCATTTGGGATAATTCTTTAATTTTTAAGTACATATAGTTATATAGCACAGCCAACCCCCAAACTTAGATAAATGTCTCATTCTGGAGCAGCTGAGCAGCATTGGCAAAAATGACAAAATTGGGTAACTTGGTACTTTGGTGCCAGTAAAGATTCATTTTTTTCTTCCTTTCTTAGCTAAAATGTTAACACTCACTGTCTTTGTTTATTTTTGTCTTTCAGCTGGTTTTTCACAGGAGTTTTTCTTGTTTGAAAGTCATACAACAAACCATGAGGTCAGGCTAAGACCTAGATCCAGACTGTAAACCATGAGGTCAGGCTAAGACCTAGATCCAGACTGTCTTGTAGATACTTTCACAAAGCCTTTTTTCCCTACCAGCAGTGTCATAAAACATATACATGTTTTAAAAAAACAAACAGTAATATTAGACTTCTAAAGAAAAATCAAGTTGCCCTCTAATTTGCTTCACTTTTTTCTCTACCCTGACATGATCACTTTAAATTGCAAACATTTTTCTGTTAATTTCATACTCCTAAACAACATATATAAACTGTTATTTCTTTGTAGTTTCTTTTAGTATTGTCTGTGTGAATGACAAGGACCACTTTCTCACAGACGTTCACACTGACTAGTGTGTGCGCATGCACATGCACGCACACACACACACCGTCTTCCTATCCTCTCAATAGTTTGGTAACTTATTACAACATGGTGACAGTTCTCCTCTTGTACAACCTATTGCCTTTCCTCGAGTTCATGGTATTCATCTGTTTACTTTTTTCTTGATCAATCATGAAGCATAGATATCTTTTAACTATGTTCTGAAATATTAGATAATCAGTCTAGTGCATTTTTGTTGTTGAAGCCCTCAGTGCTGTTCCAGCTTGGACTAATTGCTGTACTCTTGAGAATATCCATTTTCAGGACAACTTGAGAATTTGCTTTTCTTCCATCTTGGGTTAGAGTTCCTGTTTTTGTTTGTTTGTTTGTTTGTTTTTTTACTTTGGATCTCATTTCCTTTTCTTAAATTATGCACTATTTTACCTCAGCACCTATTCTAGCAGCTCCCTGAGAAAGAGTGTAGTGAAGGTAAATTTTTTTTAACTCTTAGATATATATACAAAGATATTTATTTTACCATCAGAATTGATTGGTATGGCTAGGTACAAAATTCTAAGCTGGAAATAATTATTTTCCAGAATTTTGAAGGAATATCCCCATATTTTCTAGCTTTTAGCATTGATCTGAAGAAGTACTTTTTTCATTCAATATGTTGAAAACTAAGTGCTCAAGTTACCAGACTTCTCGGTGTCTTAGTTTGCTAATGCATTAAAAATGGGGATAATAGTAACTACTAACTACATAAATAGTGTGACTTTATATGCAGCATCTTATTGAATTCTAATTAAGATGCTGTGTGTAAAGTGCTTAGAATAAGGCCTGGTGCATAGTAAACTACGTAAATGTTACCTATTTTATTTCTTGAATTGTTCTACCTTTTCGTAAGCTGAATAACAGCCCTCAAAAGATGTCCATTTCCTAATCCTGTGAATCTGTGAATATGTTACTTGACATGCCAAAAGAGACTTTGCAAATGTGATTAAGTTAAGGATGTTGAGGTGGGGAGAATTTCTTGATTATCTGTGTGGGCCCAATGTAATCACATGGGCTCTTACGAGAAGGAGGCAGGAAGGTCAGAATCAGAGAAGGAGCTGTGACAATGGAAGCTTTACTCTTCTACTCAACATTATGTTTGTGATATTCATTCATGTTTTTAGAGTTGTAGATCAGTGGTTCTTGAACTTCAGCATGCATCAGAATTACCAGGGGGACTAGTTAAAGCATGCATTGCTGGGTCACAGCCCCAGAGTTTGATTCAACGTATCTGGGGGTGGTTCCCAGGAGTCTGCATTTCTAAGGAGTTGTTGCTTCTGCTCCAGAGATCACTCTTGTAAATTATTCATTTTCATTGATTTATAGCAGGGGTCAGCAAACTTTTTCTTAAAGGGCCAGGTACCAAATACTTGTGGGCAAAGAGGCAAAACTGATAATGTTATGTAGGTAATTATATAACTATTAAAGATATAACATTCTTAGCTCAGAGGATATAGCAACAGTGGGATGGCCAGATTTGTCCTGTGGGCCACAGTTTGTTCATTGCTGATTTCTATAGTATATCATTATGTCACTAAGTTAACGATTTGTTTATCCTTGAAACTGTTGATAGTGATTTGGGTAGTATCCAAATCATTTGGCTCTTACATATACTAATGTGAGACTTCTTGAACATGTCTTTTGGTGAACATATATATGCATTTCTGTTGTGTATACACTCTAGAATAGAATTGCTGGATAATACATATATGCATATCTTCAACTTTTAGAAGAAACTGATGAGGAGTTTGCCAAACTGGTTGTATTACTTTATGCTCCCACCAGCAATATGTGCAAATTATTGTTGTTGCACATCAGTGGTGTTCTGGAGCCAGGCCATACTGTCTTTTAAGAGTCAGTTGTGAGTGTCTCTTTTCAACTTTGTTCAGTGACCTCAGGATGGTTGCTTGAAATTGGCTGTGGTTGTACTATTTGCACTGAGGAAACTAGAAGCTACTATAAATCAGGGCTTTTATTTATTTATTTATTTAATAAATCCAGTTGTTTAATATTTGTGAGCACTGCTAATTTTAACCATTCAAGTGGGGCTGTAGTGGTATCTCCTTATGGTTTTAATTTGCTTATTTGCTTCTATCTGATGAGAATGAAGTTGAATACCTTTTCAAATATATTGGATATTGGATATCCTTTTTTTAATATAAATTTATTTATTTTAATTGGAGGTTACTTACTTTACAATAATGTAGTGGTTTTGCCATATACTGACATGAATCCACCATGGGTGTACATTTGGTGGACTTCTTCCCAAGTGGCACTAGTAGTAAAGACCCGCCTGCCAATGCAGGAGACACAAGAGACGCAAGCCCAGTCCCTGGGTTGGGAAGATCCCCATGGAGTAGGAAATGGCAACCCACTCTGGTATTCTTGCCTGGAGAATCCCATGGACAGAAGAACCTGGCGGGCTACAGTCTTTAGAGTTGCAAAGAGTTGGACACAACTGAAGCAACTTAGCACGCACACACTGTTCAAGTCATTTGCCTATTTCTCTACATGGGTTATCTTTTCCTTATTATTTTGTAGGAGTCCTTTATATTTTCTTGATATATTGTTTGCTGGAAATGTGCATTTCAAGTGTTATTTCCCATCCTGTGGACTGTTTTTTTTTTTCATTTTTTATTGGTATGTTTTGATGAACAGGTCTTAATTTTAATGTGGCATAAGTAATCAATTTTTTTAATTTTTTCATTAGTACTTTTTCTGTCCTGCTTAAAAAAATATTTTCCTATACCAAGTCATGAGGAGATTTTCCTTAGTGATATTTATCTATGAAACATTGCTTTATATATACATACACACATACACAATGATATACTACTCATTCATACAAAAAAAAATGAAATCTCCATTGCAAATTGCCATTTGCAATAACATGGATGGACCTTGAAGATATTAATGTTATGCTAGGTGAAATAAGTCAGATGGAGAAAGACAAATACTATAAGATTTCATTCACATGTGGAATATAAAAAATAAGACCAATGAGCAAACAAAATAAAACAAACTCATAGATACAGAGAACAGATTAGTGGTTACCAGAGGGGAAGAGGGTTGGGCGGGGTGGGTGAAATGGGTGAAGGGGGTCAGCTGTATTGGGGATGGGTGGCAACTAGCTTTGTTGTGGTGATCACTCTGTAGTGTATATAGATGTCAACTGTAATGCTGTATACTTGAAACTTATAAAAAATATTGTTTTAATATTAACATAAAACTGCAATTTATTTGCAATTCATATGTATGTTTGGGATATAATTGCATTCCTTTTTCCATATGAATATCCACTTAAAGTAGCATTATTTGTTTGAAAAATTATGCTTTCACCTTTGCACTACAATATAATCTCAATAAAAACATCCAGTTCAGTCACTCAGTCGTGTTCGACACTTTGCGACCCCATGAATTGTAGCACGTCAGGCCTCCCTGTCCATCACCAACTTCCCAGAATCTACCCAAACCCATGTCCATTGAGTCAGTAATGCCATCCAACCATCTCATCCTCTGTCATCCCCTTCTCCTCCTGCCCTCAATCTTTCCCAGCATCAGGGTCTTTTCCAATGAGTCAGCTCTTCGCATCAGGTGGCCAAAGTATTGGAGTTTCAGCTTCAACATCCGTCCTTCCAATGAACACCCAGGACTGATCTCCTTTAGGATGGACTGGTTGAATCTCCTTGCAGTCCAAGGGACTCTCAAGAGTCTTCTCCAACACCACAGTTCAAAAGCATCAATTCTTCTGCACTCAGCTTTCTTTATAGTCCAACTCTCACATCCATACACGACCTCTGGAAAAACCATACACTTGACTAGATGGACCTTTGTTGACAAAGTAATGTCTCTGATTTTTAATATGCTATCTAGGTTGGTCATAACTTTCCTTCCAAGGAGTAAGCATCTTTTAATTTCATGGCTGCAATCACCATCTGCAGTGATTTGGGAGCCCCCGAAAATAAAGTCAGCCACCATTTCCACTATTTCCCCATCTATTTGCCATGAAGTGATGGGACAGGATGCCATGATCTTAGTTTTCTGAATGTTGAGCTTTAAACCAACTTTTTCACTCTCCTCTTTCACTTTCATCAAGAGGCTCTTTAGTTCTTCTTCACTTTCTGCCATAAGGTGGTGTCATCTGCATATCTGAGGTTATTGATATTTCTCCCAGCAATCTTGATTCCAGCTTGTGCTTCCTCCAGCCCAGTGTTTCTCATGATGTACTCTACATAGAAGTTAAATAAGCAGGGTGACAAGATACAGCCTTGACGTACTCCTTTTCCTATTTGGAACCAGTCTGTTGTTCCATGTCCAGTTCTAACTATTGCTTCCTGACCTGCATACAGGTTTCTCAAGAGGCAGGTCAGGTGGTCTGGTAGTCCCATCTCTTTCAGAATTTTCCACAGTTTATAAGGCTTTGGCATAGTCAATAAAGCAGAAATAGATGTTTTTATGGAACTCTCTTGCTTTTTCGATGATCCAGCGGATGTTGGCAATTTGATCTCTGGTTCCTCTGCCTTTTCTAAAACAAGCTTGAACATCTGGCTTGGAGAATTTTGAGCATTACTTTACTAGCGTGTGAGATGAGTGCAATTGTGCGGTAGTTTGAGCATTCTTTGGCATTGCCCTTCCTTGGGATTGGAATGAAAACTGACCTTTTCCAGTCCTGTGGCCACTGCTGAGTTTTCCAATTTTGCTGACATATTGAGTGCAACACTTTCACAGCATCATCTTTTAGGATTTGAATTAGCTCAACTGGAATTCCATCACCTCCACTAGCTTTGTTCGTAGTGATGCTTTCTATCGTGTGATACTGTATGCCTAAACACTTTACTTTTTTCATTATACCCTGTCATTCCAAATAGTATATCCTTGCACCAATATCACAGTGTCTTACTAACCATAGCATGATATATATACGACCTCCAGATTTGTTCTTTTTCTTCATGATTGCTCTTAACTATTTTAGCCCTTTGTATTAACATATGATTTTAGAATCATCTTGTCAATTTCTACAAACATCTCTGCTGGTATTTTAATTGGGTCTTGAGATAGATTAAAGATGCCCACAAATTCTTTGACACGTCTCATAGAGGACACGATGTCATCATCTTTGATTGATCCCCTTTATAATTATGAAATAGCTCACTTTATCTCTTGTACTGCTGCTTGATTTTTCTGATATTAATATAATACAGTATATTTTTGATCGATTAGTTCATGGTAAATCATTTTTGTCCTTTTATATTCTTTTTTTTTTTTTTGCATCTTAACATTTAAAGTTCACCTCTTGTAACTTGCATGTATTTGGGCTTTCTTAAATCCTATCTGACAATCTTAGTGTTTTACTTGGGAATATTTGGTTCATTTATATTTAATTGCTCATATAGTTTGGTTTAGAATATATCTACCATCTAGTGATAAATTTTCTATTTGACTCATTTTTATATTCCTTTTCCTTTTCATTCATTCTTGCCTTCTTTTAGATTTGTCAACATTTTTATTTTGCATATTTCCCCCTAATAACTTCTCACTTATACCTTCTTCTTAGTTATATCTTCTTTTAGTAATTATCTTAGTAAATATAACAGGAATCCATGATTTATCACTGTCTAATAGAAATTATTTGCACCACTTCTCTGATATTGCTAGAACATTTAAACTTCACTCATCCCTTTTTCATCTTTTGCATTATATTTGTCAAGAATTTTAGCTTTACATATAATTTAAATTCTATGGAATATTACAATGATCATACATATCAGTTTATACTTAACCATATTTCTGTCTGGGATCATTTCCCTTTTGCCTGAATAATTTTCTTTTTTTTTCCCCTTATAGTGTTGGTCTGCTTGTGAGGAATTCCTCCAGTCTTTGGTATTCTGAAAGTCTCTTTATTTCACCCACATTGTTGAAGAATATTTTCCTTGGATATATAATTCTATATTGGTAGTTCTGTTTGTTTATTTTTACTTTAGCACTTTAAAAATGCCATAATATTGCCTTCTGACTTGTGGTGTTTATTTTGAGAAGTCTACCTTAATTTCAATATCGTTCCTTTGAACGTAGTGTCTTTTACTCTTCTGCTGCTTGAAGATTTTCTCTGAACCTTTGGTTTTTAGCACCTTGACTATGATGTGCTTAAGTGTGGTTTTCTGTTTATCTTGCTTATGGTCCACTGAGGTTCTTGATTTTGTGCGTTTATATCTTTCATTAGTTTTGTAAATGTTTTGGATATTGTCTGAAAGTTGCTTCTACTACATTCCTTCTCTTCTCTCATTACATATATTTTAGATCTTGATTGTGTCCTACATGTCTATTATTCTCTGTTCTGTATTTTTTTCCAATTCATTCTTTTTGTACTTCAGTTTTAGCATTTTCTGTTAATTTAGTTTGGAGTTATACAGTCCTGTTCTTTTGTATCCTATCCATTATCCTATTAAACCTATGCATTGAATTCTGACATTTTCCCTTCTAGGATATCCAATTGATTCTTATTTTTATTGATTAAAATTCCCTATTGAATTTCTTGATTTTTTCATCTCTTTTTCTTATCTTTCTCTTTATTTCTCTTAAAATGTTAGTCACAGCTAATTTTGAACTAATGTTCTGATGATTTCAATATCCGGATCATCTTTATGCATCTCTTTTCTATGTTTTCTCTTGAGGTAACATTCCATATCACCTTAACTCTTTGCATATCTTGTGCTGTTTTTGGTTATTTTTAATACACTTTATTATTTTAGAGTAGTTTTAAGTGCACAGTAAAATTGAGTAGGGAAGGCACTGAGATTTCCCACATACATTCTACTTCCAGTCATGTACAGCCTCTCCCATTATCAACATCCCCCACCAGAGTGGTGCATTTGTTACAGTTGATGAGCCTACATTACTATATCATCATTATCCAAAGTCCATAGTTTACATTAGGGTTCATTCTCGGTGCAGTATATTCTATGGACAAATGTATAACACAGTAAGTCCCCTACATACAAACAAGCTCCATTCCGAGAGTGTGTTAGTAAGTCTAATTTGTTTATAAGTCCAACAAAGTCACAACGAGTCAGACACGACTTAGTGACTGAATAACAACAACAGACCAACAAAGTTAGTCTAGGTACCCAACTAACACACTGGGCTGTATAGTACTGTATTGTAATAGGTTTTAATACTTTTCACATAAGAAAAAATTGAAAGTTGCTCAGTTTCATCCGATTCTTTGCGACCCCATGGACTGTAGCCTGCCAGGCTCCTCTGTCCATGGAATTCTCCAGGCAAGAATACTGGAGTGGGTAGCCATTTCATTCTGCAGGGGATCTTCCCAACTCAGGGACTGAACCTGGGTCTCCCGCATAGCCACCAGGGAAGCCAACTTTTCACATAAATAATATACATTAAAAAAGGGCTTCCCTGATGATGGCTTAGTGGTAAAGAATCTGCCTGCCAATGCAGGAAACACAGATTTGATCCCTGAGTTGGAAAGATCCCCTGGAGAAGGAGATGGCAAACTACTCCAGTATTTTTGCCTGGGAAATCCCATGAACAGAGGTGCCTGGTGGGCTATAGTCCATGGGGTTGCAAGAGAGTTGGACATGACTTAGTGACTAAACAACAACAACAAAACCGTACATTAAAAATGCAAAAAATAAAGAAAGCATTTTTAATGTGATGGCACAGTACCTTGGAAAGTACAGTAGTATATAGTACAGCAGCTGACATACCAGGGCTGGCATCGAGTGAACTGGCAAGAAGAATTACTGACTGGAGTGGGGAGAGGAGTTGGGGGGTGGTTGAACGGAAGGATCATCAGCAATAGAAGACAGAGGGCCAGCTGCAAAGTCACTCACACCTGACTGAAAATTCGTGACTTGAAGGTTTGTATGTAGGGGAGTTATCGTAACATGCATCTGCCATTACGTGATCATAAAGAATAACTTCACTGCCCTAAAAGTCCTTTGTGCTCCGCCTATTCATCCCTTCCTCCCCACACACCTTGGCAACTGTTGATCTTTTTACTGTCTATATAGTGTTGTCTTTTCCAGATTGTCATACAGTTGGAATAATACAGTATGTACCCTTTTCAGATTACCTTCTTCCACTTAGTAATATACATTGAGGTTTCCTTCATGTCTTTCCATGGCTCAATAGCCCATTTCCTTTTAGTGATGAAGAATATTCCATCAACTGAATATATCATAGTTTATCTATCTATTCACCAACTGAAGTGCATATTGGTTGCTTCCAGGATTTAGAAATTATAAACTGGTTATAAACACCTGTGTGTAATTTTTTGTGTGGAAATAAGTCTTCAGTTCCTTTGGGTAAATAACAAGGAGGATATATGATAAGAGTATGCTTAGTTTTGTAAGAAATCTCCAAACTGCCTTCCAAAGTGGTCATACCTTTTTGCGTCCCCATCAGAAATGAATGAGAATTCCTGTGCTTTACACCCTCATCAGTACTTAGTGTTGTCAGTTTTCTGGATTTGGGCCATTCTGATAGGCATGTAGCCACTTCAGTAATTTTTTTTTTTTTGCATGCCATGCATGCCATACAAAAGAACCATAGTATCTGTAGATGAGATATTCTAGAAAGACTTCTAACTTTCTGCTTTTAGGATAAGGTAAGGGGATGCTTTTCTCAATCCAATTAGATATGGAGATGAGTCAGGGTTGGATTGCAGTTTTAATAAAATAAGCTACTGTGGTTTGCTCTTCCTCTGTAAGTTGCAAAACACTGAAGGGCTTCTGTCTTTTGATTTCTGAAAGATTGCTGAAAATCAAGATCTGTCATTTACAGTTTGCAGCCTCCTATAACTTCAAATTCTAGCACATGTCTGTTTCCTAAGAACTGGTTGTTGCTGGAGATTTCACTTTACCTTTTAGAAGTATTTGACCTAGCTCCCTGTATTCTTGTGCAGCACCAGAAGTCAGCAAATGTCTGGTAGGGGAAATTTGCTGAGCATTTGTCTCATCAACTTTTCAATTTGTCAACCAGCCCTGTCAAACTGTTAAAACTTTGTTGGGTTTTCTTTCTCTCAGTAGAGGCTTTTTGTCTGGGTAAGGCTGATCCACAGCCTGTTATTAGAGTTGGTACATATTTCAGAGGGGGAAAAAGAATTGGAGATTGTCAATTCACATTGAAAAGTATTCCCTTCCTTGAATTGTGATTTAATCCTGTTGTTTCTACCATTATATGGTACCTTTAAAATTATAATTTTTGTATTCCAATGAAATGAGTGAAGTAAGTCAGAGAAAGACAAATACTATATGATTTCACTCATATGTGGAATCTAAAACAAAAAAGCAAACAAGAAAATGATCAAACAAAACAAAAACTAACTCACAGATACAGAGAGAAGATTAATGATTATCAGAAAGGAGGGGGCTGGGGGCTGTGCAAAATGGGTGAAGGGGGTCAATTGTATGTTGATAAATGCTAAGTGGAATTTTGGGGGTGACCATTTTGTAGAGTTTACAGATATCAAATTAAAATGTTATACATATGAAACTTACACAGTGTAGTATACCAATTTTACCTCAATAAAAAATTTAAATTTTCCAGTTTTTTCTAGTTGTAAAATATTGTTGTGTCTCATGATCTTTTATCCAGAAGCAATCCAAACAGGTGTTCTTGATGCTATTATGACTGGAATCTTTTAGTGACATAAACATTTTTTGCTCATTTAAGAAAATTGATTTTTGTATATCACTTTTGTATCCAACAATTTTACTAAAGTACCTACTTAAAGGTAATAGTTTATCTATATGTTCTTTTATATTTTCTATGTAATCAATAATACAACCTGTGAATAACAACAATTTTATACTTTTTTTCCTATGTTTATGCTTTCATTTTTTGTTGTATTCTTAATACACTGAGCTCACTATTATTTCCACTATAATGCTGAATAGTTTAGTGATAATGGTAGCCATCTTATCTTATTTCCAATGTCAAAGAAAAATATTTTAATATATTATAAATAAGTGTGATATTTTCAGTAAGTATATTTCTAGATACATTGTATCATATTCAAGAAGTTCTCTTATATTCCTTGTTTGCTATTTTTGGGGGGAAAGAATGGATATCAAACTTTATCAGATGCCTCTTTTCTTATGCCTCTTTGCATAATTAAAATATTTTCTCCTCTAAAATGTTAATGTGGTGAATTACATTTTTAAAATTTTTAACCAGAATCACATTTCTTGGATAAACCCAACTTGGCCATGATGTATTACAGTTTGTGTATATTGTTGGATATGATTTATGAACATTTTTAGGGACGTTTTCATTCATGACCATGAATCAGAATGGCCCATAATTTTGTTTGCTTGTTCAGTCCTTGTCAGGTTTTGATCTCAAGGTTTTGTGAGCCTCATAAAATGATTTTTGGGAGTGTTGTCCCTTTATCTATTCTATGGAATAGTTTTTATTGTACTGTAATTACTTCTTTCTTAAATGATTGGTAGAAATTGTAGTTAAGCCATTTTGGCCTAGATTTTCTCTGGGGGAGAATTTTAGTTTTGTATTTTCTTAGTAGAGCAATATTCAGGTGATCCTTTTGTTTTTGTCTTCTACAGTACTTTCTTGTGATATAATACGCATATAGTGAAAACCACATACCTTTCATAAACAAAAAGATGAATTTTGACAAAAGGATACATTCATGTAACCATCACCCAGATTGAGATAAGGAACATTCCATGATCCCTGAAAATTTCCTTGTGCCCCCACCAGTCACTGTCCCCACACCTAAGTGATCTAGCTTCTCTTATTGTAGATTAGTTTTGCCTATTCCTGCACTAAATATAAATATAACAATAGATTGTGTACTTCTCTTTGATCTCACTTCTTTGCTGAGCGTCATGTTTTTTTGAGATCTCTGCAGGCTGTTGCATTTATCAATAGTTTGTCCTTTTTAATACTGACTAGGACCCTCACTGTATGAATGTCAACAGTTTGTTTATCCAGTTATTGCAATGGACTTTGTTTTTCCCCCATTTTTAGCTATTGTAAATAAAGCTGCTATGAACTTTCTTGCATAACATTTTTTTGTGAACATATGATTTCCTTTCTATTGGTTATATACCTTTGAGTAGAATTGCTGGATTGTAGGTATAGTTGCATGTTAAATTCTATGAGAAAGAGTTTGTTAAAGTGGTTGCACCACTTTAAACTTTCACAATTCATGTGTGAGAGTTTTATTTGCTTCACATTCTTGACAACAGTGAATATAAATTAATCTTTCATCTATTCTAGTGAATGTGTAGTGATACTTGATATGTGTTAATCTGACTTTCTACAATGACTAATAATGCAACTTTTCCAGCACCCACTGACCATTTGTGTATCTTTATAGATCTTATTTTGTGCAGTGTCTATGAAGTGACAGTCACTCAGTCATGTCCGACTCTTTGCAACCCCATGAACTATACAGACCACGGGATTCCCCAGGCCAGAATACTGGAGTGGGTAGCCTTTCCCTTCGCCAGGGGATCTTCCCAACCCAGGGATCAAACCCAGGTCTCCCTCATTGCAGGCGGATTCTTTACCAGCTGAGCTGCCAAAATATTTTGCTATTTTTCTTACTTATAAACCACTTTAAACTCTAATATAAGTGCTAAAAAATGTTAAAGATAAATATAACTGCAATCATTGTTTAATGGACCCAAAATGTAAAAAAAATGTAAATTGTGACATCAAGAATATAAAATGTGTGTGGTGGAGAAAAAGGCTAGAGTTTTTATATGTGAGAGAAGTTGTTATTAGATTAAAATAGACTATTATAACCACAGTAAGTTTTATGTAAGCTTCATGGTAACCACAAAATGAAAATCCACAGAAGATACACAAGAGATAAAAAGAAAGGAATCAAAGCATACCACTACATAAATCATCAAATCATAAAGAAAGATAGTTGGAGATGAAGAATGGAATAATGGAACTACAAAGTAGCCAGAAGTCAGTTATGAAGGTGGCAATATTAAGCTCTTACATATCAATAATTACTTTAAACCCAAAAGGGTTAAATCTCAAATCAAGGGACACAGAAATGCTGAATGGAAAAACATCTAAGACTCGGCTCTATACCACCTATAAGAGATTCACTTAAGCCTTAAGAACACACATAGGCTCCAAGTGAAATGATAGAAATAGATGTCCATGGGAATAGTAACCAAAAAAGAGCAGAAATGGCTACATTTATATCAGATAAAATAGACTTTCAGACAAAATTGGTCACAAAAGACATTATATAGGTATGAAAGGGTATATTCATGAAGAGAACAGCAATTATAAGTATATATGTACAGTAAGTCCTGTACATATGAATATTCAAGTTGCAAACTTTCAAAGATGCAAACGTGTTTGCGTGTCCAGTCACATAAGTTAGTTCACAGGTCGGGTGTACATTGTCATGTGTATGTGTCCTCTACAAGTGATTGCACATTTTTGTATTTTATAGTACTATATAGGGTACAGTAGTACAGTATCTTTATTTCAAGCCCAGGATATCTGGAAGCAAGTGTAAAAGCAGCAGTGATGTAGCTAGTACTGCTAGGAAGTGTCAAGCAATAATGATGGAATTGGAGGCACAGAGAAAGGACAAAGAGAGATAAGAGGAGGAAGAAATAACTGAAGACCTGAAGAGACTCACAAACCAGGAAATAGCAGGGGGATTTTCTATATTTGAGGAGGCATTGTTAGTTCTTGAGGCAAAGGACCTGAATGTAGAATGGTATACGAAGGTTGCAGCAGCCCTTCAGAAGGCAATCCAGTGCAAATTTCAGAATCCAGACATCACTGGATCATTTTTTCAAGAGGGTAAACAGAATTGAATCCAGCAAGGAACCAGAACCTGTGCCATCAGTGTCAGGCATGAATGAAAGTACAGCTTGCTCTCTCTCTCCCATTGCTGATGAGCCTTCAGCTCTACCATCCCCCAACTCCTCTCTCTCCTCCAGCTGGTAACTATCCTTCCCTGTTCACTCGATGCCAACTCCTGTATGGCAGCTATTGTACTGTACTGCTATGCTTTTTTTTTCATTTATTTTTATTAGTTGGAGGCTAATTAGTTTACAATATTGTAGTGGTTTTTGTCATACATTGACATGAATCAGCCATGGATTTACATGTATTCCCCATCCCGATCCCCCCTCCCACCTCCCTCTCTACCCGATCCCTCTGGATCTTCCCAGTGCACCAGGCCCGAGCACTTGTCTCATGCATTCAACCTAGGCTGGTGATCTGTTTCACCCTAGATAATATACATAGTACTACACTATAAGATGAAAAATATTTTCTTTACTTTTTGTGCTATTTTATGTATTATCTGTGTGAAAAGTATTATAAACCTGTTACAGTATAGTCCTATATAGCTGATTATGTTAGTTGGGTACCTAGGCTAACTTTGTTGGACTTATGAACAAATCTGACATATGAACAAGCTCTCAGGATGGAACTCATTTGTATGTAGGGGACTTAAAATATAGGAGTGCTTAAATATTTAAAACAAATATTAACAGAACTAAAGGGAGAAAATAGCAAGAAAGTAATAGGACTTCAATACTCTACTTTCAACATTGAACAGATCATGCTGACAGAAAAATCAATAAGGAAATAGCAGACATGAATTACACTATAGAGTAAATGAACCTAACAAACATATCCAGAGCATTGCACCCAACAGCAGCAGAATGTTCATTCTTCTCAAGTGCACATGGAACATTCTCCAATACCATATGTTGCACTACAAAGCAAGTCTCAACAAATTTAAGATGATTGTTTATGACCACAACAGTATGAAATTGGAAATCAATAAGAGCAAGAAAACTGGAAAACTGACAAATGCATGGAAAACAAACAGTGCACTTCTGAAAAGCCAATAGATCAAAGAAGAAATCAAAAGGAAAATCAAACTATCTAGAGACAAAAGAAAATGGAAACACAACATACCAAAACATATAGGGATGTAGTAAAAACAGTTGTAAGAGGAAAGTTTCATAGTGATAAACACCTACATTAAGAAAAAGAGATCTCAAATAAACAATCTCATTGTACACCTCAAGGAACTAGAAAAAGAAGAACAAACTAAATCCAAAGTTAGCATAAGGAAGGATATATACAAATTAGAGCAGAAATAAAAGCAATATAGACTAGAAAAACAGTAGAAAAAATTAAGGAAAACCAAGAGTTAGTTTTTTGAAAAGTTAAAATTGACAAATATTTATCTAGATTAAATGGGGGGGGGGTGAAGAAACTCAAATAAACACAATTAGAAATGAAAGAGGAGACAGTAAACATTATGACGGATACTACAAAAATACAAAGGACCATAATACACTATTATGAATAATTAGATTGCAACAAACTGAATAACACAAAAGAAATGGGTAAATTCCTAGAAATATACAACCTACCAAGACTGAATCATAAAGAAACAGAAAATCTGAACATAAAAATAATGAGTAGGAGATTGAAGCATTAATTCACCGAATTCTAACAAATATGGTAAAAAAGATTAAGGCAAATCCTTCTAAAATTCTTCCAAAAAAACTCAAGAGGAAGGAACACCCCAAACTTATTTTTAGGACAGTAATATCATGATACCACTGCCAGAAAAGTAGACTTCAAGAAAAGCAAACTATAATCCAGTATCTCTGATGAATATAGACACAGATCTTCCAACAAAATACTAACAAACTTAATTCAACAGCACATTAAAAGGATCATACAGCATGATCAAGCTGGATTTATCCCTGGGAGGCAATGATGATTCAACATATGCAAATCAATAAATGTGAAAACCACATTAATAAAATGAAGGATAAAAATCATATGATTATTTCAACAAAGGCAGAAAAAGCACTCCAATATCCTTTTACAATAGAAATTCACAACAAATTGGGTGTAGAAGGGATGCTGCTCTTCTTCAGTTGCTAAGCTGTATCCAACTCTTTGCAACCTCATGGACTATAGCATTCCAGTCTCCTCTGGCTTCCCCTGTCTCCCAGAGTTTGCTCAAATTCATGTTATCTTAACCTTCTTACCCTCTTTCACCTTCTTCTCCTTTTGCCTTCAATCTTTCCTAGAATCCAGGTCTTTTCCAGTGTACCTCAACATAATAAAACCCATGTATGAAAGACCCACAGCTAACATAATACTCAATGGTGAAAGACTGAAAACTTTTTTCTATGGTGGAATAAGTGTGCCCACTCTCACCACTCCTATTCAATATAGTACTGAAAGTTTTATCCAGAGCAAATAGGCAAGACAAAGAAATAAAAGGCATCCAAATCAACAAAGAAGAAATTAAATGCTTCTCTGTTTGCAGATGACATACTCTTATGTATAGAAAATGCTAAAATTTTCACAAAAAATTATTATAACTAATAATGAATTAAAGCTGTAGGATACAAAATCAACAAAGATCAGTTGCATTTCTGAATCCTAAAAATTAACTATCTGAAAAGTAATTTAGCAAGCAATCCCATTTACCATAGCATCAAAAACGATAATGTTATTAGGAATAAATTTAACCAAGGATGTGAAAGGTTTATATACTGAAAAGAAATAAATTGAAGAAGACACAAATAAATGGAAAGATAGCTCATATATATGGATCAGAATAATTAATATTGCTTAAATGTCCATACTATAATCTACAGATTCAGTGCAATCCTTATCAAAATTTCAATGGTATTTTTCACACAAATAGGAAAAAAAAATCTAAAATCCATGTAGAACCATTAAAGTCTCTGATTCACCAAAGCAACCCTGAGAAAGAGAGAACAAAATCAGAGGCATCACACTTCCTGATTTCAAGCTATACTACAAGCTGTAGTAATTAAAACCGGATTTTTTTCTTTATCTTTGATTTTATGTATTTTGAAAATGATAGGCCTAAGTACAGTTTTTTGGCATTTTTTCTTGTGTGGTGTCCTGTGAGCTCCCAAATCTGCAGTTTGGTGTATGACAATATTTTGGGGAAATTATCGGTCATTATTGTTTCAAATATTTCTTCTGTTCCTTTCTCTCTTCTCCATCTGGTACTCCCATTATGCATATGTTACAATTTTTGTAGTTGTCTCAAGTCCTTGGATATTCTGTTCTATTTTTTTTAAGTCTTTTGCTTTTCAGTTTTGGACAAAGTTTTCTGTTGATATATTCTCTAGCTCAGTAATTTTTTTCTGTGTCTAGTCTACTAATAAGCCCATCAAAGGCATTCTTCACTTCTGTTACAATGTTTTTGATCTCCAGCATTTCTTTTAGGTTCTTTCTTAGGATTTCTGTCTCTGTGCTTATTTGCCCATGTTATCTTGCATGCTATCTACTTTATCCATGATAGCCCTTACATATTATTCATAGTTGTTTTTAATTCCTGGTCTGATAATTCCAGCATCTTTGTCATACCTGTTTGTAATGCTTGCTTTGTCTCTTCAAATTGTGTTTTTTGCGTTTTGGCATGCATTACAATTTTTTCTTGATTGTTGGACACGATATGAGGTATGGGGGGAAGGAAATATTATACATTCCTATGATTAGGTCTCAGTCTTTAGTAAGCCTGTGTCTCTGCACTGTGGACTTCACAAATGCTTCTCAGTATTTTTCACCCTGCTTAGTTAAATCAGGATGACTAGAGTGGGCTGAGGTTGGGTATTTTTCTTTTTCCACACAAAAGACTAGAAATGAGTAAAGTTGGCTATTTCCCTTTCCCCAGGTCAGTTAGGCTTTGATAATACTCCAGCAGGCTAGGCTCTGGTTATCTAGATTCTCCTCAGGGCAGGCCTTACACTCAGGTGTATTTCAGCATGGTTCCTTTCCCCCTCTCCCCTGGTGAAGGAAGCAGGAAGAATTTTTTTCTCCAATATTTATTGTGAGAACATAAGTTCCTAGAGATAAATCTCACAATTTTGTGGGGCTGCCTATTACTGGGTGCCCCTGGAATTTTTAATTCTCATACTTGTCCACACTGAGCCCCCAGCAATTTATCAATTAACCCCAGCATTGGATCCCCAGGCAGTTTCAGCTATTGAGTCTCTGCTGGGTTAAGCTTTAGCTCCGTGTATTTGCCTCTGTCTCTCCAGTCTTGCATGCAGCAGCTTGCCTTGTGTCCTCACCTTATGTATGCAAGAGCTACTGTTTTTTCAGTTTGCTCAAGGTTTACTTGTTGATAAGATGGAGTGGTGACTACCAAATTCCTTACATGGGAAACTGGAAATTGGAAGTCCACCTTTAACTTTTCAAAGTTTCCTTAGAGTCAATGTTGCTAGATGTATTGATATATATTTTCTTTTTCTTATATTTCAGCATTTTAAAGATATCTCTTTTTGTGATGAGAAGTCAATGGTCAAATATATTATTTTTCTTCAGTGTGTTATTTTTTTCTGGATTCTTTCAAGATTTTCCCTTAATATTTGATTTTCATGTGGTTTGATATGATGTACCCATTTATTTTGCTTGGGGTTCATTGAGCTCCTTGAATCTGTATATTTATGTTTCATTATATTGGGAAAATTTTCAGGCATTATTTTTCAAATATTTTTCCTGCCTCTTTTGTTTTTTGCCTTCTGGGACTCCAACTACATATATGTTAGAACTTTGATATTATCTAGCAGATCACTGAGGCTCTATTAATCTTTTTCTTTCTCTCTGTGTATTTCAGGTTGAATAATATCCATTAATTTGCATTCAAGTTAATTTACTCTTCCTTCTTTCACTTTCAATCTGCTATTAGGCCCACCCAGTGAACTTCAGATATTTCATTTTCAATTCTAGAATTTGCATCCGTTGTTCCTTTTTGATTGTTTCTAGACTTCTGATATGATTTTCTATTTATTTATTAAAAGTGTGTTTTCCTTTATTTCCATTAGTGGTTACGCTAGAAGACTTAAAATCCTTTTCTGCTAATTTCAACATCTGGCCCATTTCAGGGTTGGTTTCCACTGATTGCTAGTAATATTTTCCTTTTTTTTTTTTTCCCTAGGAATTTTGGAGTATACCCTAAACTTTGTGAATGATATATGTAGGATACCTATATTCTCTTTCATTTCTCTGTAGAGAATTGCTTTTTTTGTTTGTTTTAGTCAGAAATTAATGTGGTTGAACTGAAACTCAAAACTCTCCTTTGTGATGAGCAGCACTGAAAATTCTGATTAATTTTTTCAGCTATATTTAGGCTCTTTGGAAACTGTCACCACATGTGTAACTGATAGTTCCATCAGCGATTTGGGCAGTTTGTACACAGAATGGGGATCTCCCACTCTGAAGTTCTCTCAATTATTGGATTTCTCTCATTGTTTTCCAGCTTCATTTGTCATCCTGAACTGTCTTTTGGTTCTACAAGCCAGGGTGGGAGTATTTACACTATGGAAATTGGGAAATACTATGAATTGGGCTTTTATTTATTTTTCCTGGAGATCCAGTTGTTAAACATTTACCAGCTGCAACACTTACTTTCAATTTCTCTAGAGTTTTAGTTATTGCTCTGACCTGTGGCCCGCCCTCAGGCAGACATTTTTAAAAAGGGCAAACTCAGTATTGTTCCTTTCTTTCAATTGTCAACTCTCTTCCAATTTATGACTATTTATGATACATTTCCAATGCATCCAGATTGTTTTTTGTCGAGAGTTTATTATTTCTGTCTGCAGCAGGATTGGTTTGATAGAAACTGCTCCAATATCAGAAGTGGTTCTAGTAAAATTTTTTCTGTGGTTTGCAGTGAACTGAGAACATTTATAAAAATACTATTTTTTAAGCTATTAACATAGCTAAAACCATAGGATTTAAATTATAGTTTTGCTATGAGGGTATCTTCATCTAACTTCTTGGGATTGAAATATCTTTTCTTTTAAAAATGATGGTTCCCCAGATGGTTTATTTGTTTAGTGGCTTTAACTGACAAAAAGAAAACTTGGCCACTGTAGTTGGTCAAATAGTATCTTCCCAAAATTCATGTCTGGGCTTCCCTGGTGGCTCAGACAGTAAAGAATCTGCTTGCAATGCAGGAGACCTGGATTCAATCCCTGGGTTAGGAAGATACCCTGGAGAAGGGAATGGCTATCCACTCCAGTATTCTTGCCTGGAGAATTCCATGGACCGAGGAGGCTGGTGGGCTATAGTCCATGGGATCACAAAGTTGGACACAATTGAGTGACTAACACAACAAAATGCATGTCCATCAGAACCTAAGGATGTGATCTTATTTGGATGTATATTCTCTGTAGAAGTTGTTGTTGTTGTTTAGTTGCTAAGTCATGTTCAACTCTCTGCAACCCCATGAATTGCAGGAAGCCAGGCTTACCTATCCTTCACAATTTCCCAGAGTTTGCTCAACTCATGTCCATTGAGTTGGTGATGTCATCCAACCATCTCATCCTCTGCCACCCCCTTTTTCTTTTACCTTCAATCTTTCTCAGCATCAGGGTCTACTCCAATGAGTCAGCTCTTTGCATCAGGTGGCCAAAGTATTGGAGTTTCAGCTTCAGCATCAGTCTTTCCAATGAATATTCAGGACTGATTTCCTTTAAGATTGACTAGTTTGATCTTCTTGCAGTACAAGTAATTCTCAAGAGTCTTCTCCAGCACCACAATTTGATAGCATCAGTTCTTCAGCACTCAACATTCTTTATGATCCACCTCTCACATCCGTACATGACTACTGGAAAAACCATAGCTTTGGCTATACAGACCTCTGTTGGCAAAGTGATGTCTCTGATTTTTAATATGCTGATAGGTTTGTCATAGCTTTTCTTCCAAGGAGCAAGCCTTTTCTAATCTCAAGGCTGTAGTCACCATCTGCAGAGATTTTGGGGACCAAGAAAATAAAGTCTGTCACTGTTTCCATTTTTTTCCCCTTCTATTTGCCATGAAGTGATGGGACTGGATGCCATGATCTTAGTTTTCTGAATGTTGAGTTTTAAGCCAGCTTTTTCACTCTCCTCTTTCACTTTCATCAAGAAACTCTTTAGCTCCTCTTTACTTTCTGCCATTAAACTGGTATCATCTGCATATCTGAGGTTGTTGATATTTCTCGAGGCAATCTTGATTCCAGCTTGTGATTCATCCAACTCGGCATTTCACATAATGCACTCTGCATATAAGTTAAATAAGCAGGGTGACAATATACAGCCCTGTCATCCTCCTTTCCCAATTTTGAACTAGTCTGTTGTTCCATGTCCAGTTCTAACTGTTGCTTCTTGACCTGCATATATGTTTCTCAGGAGGCAGGTAAGGTAGTCTGGTACTCTCATCTCTTTAAGAATTTTCCACAGTTTGTTGTGATACACAGAGTTGAAGGCTTTAGCATAGTCAATGAAGCAGAAATAGATGTTTTTATGGAACTCCCTTGCTTTCTCTGTGATCAAACGAATGTTGGCAATTTGTTCTTTCATTCCTCTGCCTTTTCTAAATACAGCTTATACATATGGAAATTCTTGGTTCACATACTGCTGAAGCCTGGCTTGAAGGATTTTGAGTGTTACCTCACTAGCATGTGAAATGCGCACAGTTGTATGGTAGTCTGAACATTTTTTGGCATTGTTCTTCTTTGGGAATGGAATGAAAACTGACCTTTTCTAGTCCTGTGGCCACTGCTGAGTTTTCCAAATTTGCTGACATATTGATCTTTTAGGGTTTGAAATAGTTCAGCTGAGAATTCCATCACCTTCACTACCTTTGTCCGTAGTAATGCTTCCTAAGGCCCACTTGACTTCACACTCCAGGATGTCAGCGTCTCGGTAAGTGACCACACCATTATGGTTGTCTGGGTCATTAAGACCATTTTTGAATAGTTCTTCTGTATATTCTTTTCATCTCTTTAATCTCTTCTACTTCTGTTAGATTCTTACTGTTTTTGTGCCCATCCTTGCATGGAATGTTCACTTGATCTCTCCAGTTTTCTTGAAGAGATCTCTAGTATTTCCCATTCTATGGTTTTCCTCTATTTCTTCTCACTGTTCATTTAAGAAGGCCTTCTTATTTCTCCTTGCTCTTCTTCTCTGGAAGTTTGGATTCAGTTTGGTATATCTTTTCCTTTCTCCCTTGTCTCTCACTTCTCTTCTTTTCTCAGCTGTTTGTAAAGCCTCCTCAAACAAACACTTTGCCTTCTTGCATTTCTTTTTTCTTGGGGGTGGTTTTGGTCACTGCCTCCTGTACAATGTTACGAACATCCATCTGTAGTTCTTCAGGCACTCTGTCTACCAGATCTACCTTGAATCTATTCACCATTTTCACTGTATAATCATAAGGGATTTGATTCAGGTCATACCTGAATGGCCTAGTGGTTTTCCATACTTTCTTCAACTTAAGTCCGGCTTTTGCAATAAGAAGTTCATGATCTGAGCCACAGTCAGCTCCAGGTCTTGTCTTTGCTGACTGTGTAGAGCTTCTTCATCTTTGGCTGCAAAGAACATAACCAATCTGATATTGGTATTGACTGACTGTGGGAAAGGGAAATACCTGGAGTAACAGGCAAGTTTGGCCTTGGAGTACAAAATGAAGCAGGGCAAAGGATAACAGTTTTGCCAAGAGAACACACTGGTCATAGCAAACATCCTCTTCCAACAACACAAGAGAAGACTCTACACATGGACATCACCAGATGTTCAAATACTGAAGTAATCAGTAAAATTTCTTGAGATGATGTCATCCTAGATTTAAGGATTTAAGATTTAAAGATTTAAGGATTTAAATCCTGTGACTGCTGTCTTTATAAAGGAAAAGGCAGGGAAATTTGGTTACACAGAGGCACAGAGAAGAAGACAATTTGAAGACTGAGGCAGAGATTGGAGTGATGCTTCTATAAGGCAAGGAATTCTAGGGGCCACCAGAAGCTGGAAAAGTCATGGAAAGATTCCCCTCTAGAGTCTTTGGGGCAAGTGTGACCCTGCCAATACCTTAATGTCAGACTTGTGGCCTCCAGAATTGTGAGACAATAAACTTTTGTTGCTTTAAGCCACCAAATTTATGGTAATTTGTTATGGCAACCCTATGAAATAATACAGCAACCTTATGACAGCTTCTAATATTTCTTCTTGCCATTTCACTAATCCTCTAAATCAAATGAGTATTTGTGCAAACAAGTACATACCTGTGCAGGAGGAATTGTACACAGCTGTGTGCCCACACATACACTTGGCTTAGAGTGGTCTTGGTGTTGTCACTGATTCACTATGACATTGTGTGAGCTATATTTGTTTTCTGTAGGCAAGCTTCTCTTTCTGCAAAATGAGATCATTATCTGTTTTTAAATTAATTTATATTGGAGTATAGTTGCTTTACAGTTTTGTGTTAGCTTCTGCTGTACAGCGAAGTAAATCAGCTCTACATATACATATATCCCATTTCTGGATTTCTCTCACATTTAGGTCAGCACAAAGCATTGAATAGAGTGCCTGTTCTATATAGTAAGTTCTCGTTAGTTATCTATTTTATACATACTAGTGTATATATGTCAATTCCAATCTCCCAATTCGTCCACCCCCTTTCTCCTTCGTATCCAGACATTTATCTTGTACGTCTGTGTCTCTATTTCTGCTTTGCAAAGATCATCTACACCATTTTTTCTAGATTCCACATATATGCATTAGTATACGATATTTGTTTTTCTTTTTCTTACTTCACTCTGTATGAATTTTTAGGTCCAGCCACATTGCTGCAAATTGCACAGTTCAAAAAGATATACACACCCCAGTGTTCATTGCAGCACTATTTGCAACAGCCAGGACATGGAAGCAACCTAGATGTCCATTAAGAGAGGAATGGATAAAGAAGATGTGGTATGTACACACACACACACACACACACACACACACACACACACATGCAATGGAATACTACTCAGTCACAAAAAGGAATGGGATAGTTATCTTATGGGTCCTTACAGTTCAGTGACTGAGCCTATAGATCCCTCTATATATACTCAGTAAACGGGTATATGCATGTAGTCAGAGTATAGCACATGTACCTCAATGAACAGAAGTAGAGTGTTTCAGGAATTTTTTGGAGGGAGTGGACCCAACAGGATAGTGGTTCAGATAGAAATAGTACACTGTAGGAAGAATTTTAAGTGCCTTCCATGTCCCAGTCTATATCAGTACACTTAACATACACAATAAAACATATGTTCAATCAGATGCCCTAAAGGACCATTTTGATTCTCTGACTAAATGGGTTAAAAAATCACATAAGAGGGGCTGAATTCTTTGATAGCGGTTCATATTTATGTTGCCCCTGAAATGCTCAAAAGGGAATGTTTTGTCAGTGTGATTTGAGGTCCCATTTGGGGACTCACCTTTGGAAAACCTTTTAAATTTGGTAGCCTATATTTCACTCTCCACAGGTCAACTCCTTCATCTGAGATTTTCCTGTCTTAGAGCCTAGATTGTTAGGTGTGAAAGGGTCTTTCAAAATCATGTCCATCCATCACCATTCATTTCGCCATTGAGGATAATGAGGGTCAGACTTGTCAAAGATAATAATCAAGTAATTTTCAGAGGCAGAAGTCAAAGCAAAGTTCCTTTATTTTACTCTCAGTCTAGGTCTTTTCCTACCCCCTGTTGCATTATTACTATAATTTGTTCAGTTTTTTTCCCTCAATGGGAATATTATTCTTTTATACTTTGAGTTAATTAATCTCCTTCCTTTCTTTCTTCCTCCTTGTGCAAACTTACATGTAGGCTCACAAACTTACATACACCTGTATTCCCTTTAGAGGTTTTTGAAAGGAAAGCTTTGTGGTTCTGCTGCTTGTCTGTTTTGCCTGGAGGTAAGCTCCAGATGACAGTTCTGTATTGGGTCTACACTTCTACTTGGTTGGAGGTGGGGGTGGCAGTTAGGTCACTGGCAGATCAATGTGGCTGAACCCTTTCTTCTTAGTGGAGTGGGAATGGCAACCTCTTTGATGTAGTATTTTTTTTTTTTTTTTTTTGCTCACCATTGTCCTCAGAGATGTAATGTGAACAGACAGATTTGTCCAACCTTTATATGGAGCCTGGGCTAAGGCGCGCCCATAGGGATGAAAGGGAGACAGACCACTTATCTTCCGTCTAGGAGCAGCTAGCTAGTAAGCATCACACATCAAGTATGGTAATCCATACTTCCTTTATCCTCCTATTCGCTCTTATCCTTTATGCTCTCTTTCCTTTCCCTTTGCTTCCTTTGCTCTTCCCCTTCTCTCAGAGCTTCCCTGTTTCTCTGCTGGATAGCTAAAAGAATCAAATACTACTTTAGTCTTTCCTAAAACAACCACAGATGCAAACCTTTGCAGCGCTGTGTTCTGAGCCCCAGCACAGCCTCGTGCTCAGCACCAAGCAGTGGTGAATCCAAAACCAGCAAAGGGGGAGGGGAAGTGGGAAGGGGGGGAGAGAGAGAAGAGAAGGAGCGAGAGAGGGGGAGAGAGAGAGGAAGGAGGGGAGGGTGAGAGAGAGAGAGAGACGGAGAGCGTGAGCGCGCGCAAGCTAGCGAGCAAACCAGAGAGACAGACGGGAGAGGGACCGGGGAGAGACCCAGAGAGACAGAAGAAGAAGCCGAGCTCTGTGAGGGCTCAACCTCCAACTTGTTTCAGTTCATTCATCCTTCTCTTCTCTTCGCTTCGGGGAAGTGACTGTGGCGCTTGGTAAGAAACATAGCTTTCCCTCCTTCCCCCTCCCCCAAGCTCAGGTCTCCTTTAGCGATAGCATCTCTCCCCTGTACGGAGAGTCTCCTTGGGTTGGCCAGCGAGGCGAGACATGCTCTGCAGCTGTGATGCTATCCTGGGTTTCCCAGTGGGGCTGGTGGAAGCCCAGAGTCGGCATCTGGGCAGGGAGGCACAGGGGTAAAACCTGATTTGAGGAAGAGGGGGTTGCGATGTGGTGTATGCGCTATTTGCTTCATTGTCAGTGAATTGTTTTGTTCCTTTTAGGAAGCAGGTCAGCATTGACCTTGCAAATTGCTTGGGGGGCCGGCAGCTGCTGCAGAAAGACACCGAGTGGCCCCTAGCCAGAGCAGAAAGCACTGTCATGACCCCCCAGACAGCCCTAGGCACAGGGATGGGGTAATGGCTGGAGCTTCCTTGCTCCTTTAACTCTTTCTCTGCAGCTGCTTCTCGTTGCTAGAAATGAGAAAGGAGAATACGTTGTAGTCCCTTTCCCCACCTCCCTATTACCTCCCCCAGACGCAAGTGAGTATAAAGTTGTAAATAACTGTTTCCTTTGAAAGCAGGTGGAGACCTCCCCCCTTCCCTTAAGAGGCTCTTTGTAGCATTGGGCCTGAGTTCCTTCACAAACTTGGGAGGTTTCCCTTGCTTCTCTGTGGGAAGCCCCATTGCCTGCCCACTCCCCATTCCAGGTACTCAAGCTGAGAGGCTAGACCTGGGATTCGGGTATCCCACCCCATCAACTGGCAGGCTTGGTATTAGGTCCAGCTCTGTCCTTGGGAGGGAAGAAACACCTGATGGTTTGTCTGGAACTGAATTTCCAGTTTGCTGCTCCTCTGGCTGTGGCTGCGGGTGGCTTAGGCAGGAGGACTGGGGGAGGGGTGGCTGCTGGATTTCCAGAGTGCAGGGTGAAGAGCTGATTGGTGTGAATGGTGTGATTTACTGAGGGTCAGCAGGTTTTGGATGTCTGTAGCTATGCAAGGGTTGGCTAAAGCTCTTGTAGTATATCCGCTCTGAATTGGTCGGGGTAAAGATCTGGTTGCTTGATGGGGGCTTTTTGAGTTGGCGACACTGCTGTACCCGTGATCGTAATTATAACACCTGCAATGCCAATTGCTGACACTGTTGAGTGCTTACAATGTTTCAAATCTTGGGCTGTGACTTTAATATGTATTATCCTTACATTAACCATATGAAGCAAGATACTATCATTTTTCTTACTGATGAGGAAACTGAGGCACAGAGAGGTTTAGCAATTAAATGCCCTGACTGGGAATTAGAACACAGGCAACCTGGTTCCAGAATGTACGGCCTTGACCACTAAGCTCCACTGCCTCCCTGGGGAGAATTTTCCACCCTCATCTGTTAGGCAAGTGTAGGTAGAGTCCTTTGTGTAAAGTAACAGGAATTTAGAGTGGGGCATAGTGGCTAGCTATTGTGGAGCCAAGCCTCATCTGGGTTTCCTAGAGGGGCTGCCCAAAAGACTTTCTTTGGACAGCCTGCTTTCCTTTGAAAAGAATGCCAGGAAAGACTTCATTTTTCCATTGTCATGGCCTCATCCATCTAACATCCATCCAAAGACTCTCCTTTTAGGACCAGCTGTCGCTCTTTTCTTCTGAGAGCTTCGAGTCACCTTGTTCTGAAAATTGTAGAGTACTAAAACTTTGGAACTGGAAGGATCCCTAAAGGTTATTAAGCTTTACTTCTCCACCCAGTTCTTGAATTTGTCCTAAGCATCCAATTCTTTGACTAATTTCTATTTGAACTCCCTGGACTGACAGTGAGCTCATTAGGTGGCTCCTTCTATACTGTCAGGAAGTAATCCCTGTTATAAGCCAACGTCTGTCTCCCTGTAGCATCTCTTCATTGGTTCTTTGGGACTTTCTAGAACAAATTTGCTTCTTTTTTTTTCTTTTAATTTGCTTCTTAATAATAGTGCTTCAGATAGTTGAAGACAGCTGTATCTCTCCGCTCAAGACTTGAATCTGACAGGACCACAAGGAAGGGATCATCATTTGCCTCATTTGGGGGACTAGACTTTTATTAATATGGCTTATTATCCCATTCTCTTGTTTGTCAGCCACAGACTGATCATACTAAGTTTTGTAAAGCAGCCTTGATATTGTATGTTCTCTTACTTGGAAAAGCTTGCTATTTGGTGTCAAGTGGACTGATGGGAACAAAGACAGTCTCTGTTCTTTTCCAAAACCCAGAAATCAGTGCTATTTCTTCTGAAGCCCCAGAATGTCCATATAGCAGCCAGAGAATAAGCATGTGGGAAGATTTGGGAAGAAAGGGTTAACCATAATTATAAAGGAAACATTTGGAATCTTGTGATTCAAGATTCATAGTATATAAAAGAAGAATAAATTGTTATATCAGTATCTCAGAAACAATGACATCACTGAGGGGATGGTGCAGAGTGGGACTGGGTGGAATAGGAGTGAGCATGTGGTGTGTTAGAGTGGAAAACTGACCTGGTTGTTAGGAAAGTTGAGTTCTATTGCTAGCTCTGAAAAATTGCCAGTTACGTTAGACACATGATTTCCTCTGCATGGATCTCAGCTTCTCTGAGGGGTTTTCAGCTCTGCAATTCTCTATCTGAAGTAAATTGTAAAATCTCAGGGTTCTAATGGACTTCAGAAATCATCTAGGCCAGTTCTTCTCAAACTTGAATGTGCAAAAGAATCCCCTGAGGATCTTGTAAAAATGCTAATTCCGATTCAGATGGTCTGGGGTGGGACCTGAGTTTTGCATTTTTAACAAGCTGACAGGTAATCCTTAAGCTGCTGTTCCAGTGCTTTTCAAACTATCTTGGTGAAGAACCAGTTTTTTTTAAATTTTCCAATTCACCACAGATAGTTTCTTTAGTAAAATACATTAAGTATGAATTAGTAGAAAAGTAAAAGCCATGCAAAATATAAGCTATCATTTTATTGTTAGATTCAGTAGACATAAAATTAATTTTTTTCAAGTTGAGTTGCTACATTTTGTAAGTACATATTCTCAATTTCTGCATGTGTGTACTTCTCAATTTTTATACTTAGGTCATTGCTGTCTGGTAATAATAGTTTGTAGATAAGCAATGATCCTTGGACCACACTTCAAGCGGCATTGTTCTAGGCTACCTGCCCATCTATCTAATTTAAGAGGCTCAGATTGGGCCCAGTTATAATTTCTAAATAATCCCTGCCAAATGATCTTTCACCCTCAGGTCAGTATCTCCTTTGATGGAAAATTTAATATCCTTGCAAAGTAGCATTAGTTTGGTGTTGTGACTGCAATAAAGGCTTTTTAAAAGCTTCTATAAATTCCACTTTTAAATTATATATTTCAAGTTAGTAGGGGGCTGTATCAGTCCAGTTTATTGTAACGTCAGACACTATCATAGTATATGGCATAAAAGGAGATCAGTCTTGGGTGTTGACTGGAAGGACTGATGTTGAAGCTGAAGCTCCAATACTTTGGCTACCTCATTCGAAGAGTTGACTCGTTGGAAAAGACCCTGATGCTGGGAGGGATTGGGGGCAGGAGGAGAAGGGGATGGCAGAGGATGAGATGGCTGGATGGCATCACCGACTTGATGGACATGAGTTTGAGTAAACTCTGGAGTTGATGATGGACAGGGAGGCCTGGCGTGCTGCAGTTCATGGGGTCGCAAAGAGTCGGACACAACTGAGCGACTGAACTGAACTGAACTTAACTGAGGTGCTTGTTAAATTAAAGGTACAGACCAGTTGGTGCTAGTGATGCCTTTTGGGGCCATATGTTCATTTTAAAAAAGGTAATTTTGTTTTCCTTCCAGCACTTAGGGGGCAATATTCATCCTATTTTTACAAATTTCTTATGTTGAATTAGAAGGCAAGCTCACGTGTCCCAGATAGCTACCAGGCATCTTAATTTTACTTTGAAGGAATTATAGGAAGATAGGAAAATATATTTCTACATTCTAAGTCCCAAATTTTTACCTTTAACCCAGTCATTCATCAATTCAGTCATTCAACAGCTATTTATTCAGTGATACGGTTAAGCACTGTGCAGATGTTAGAAAGGTAAGCTACACAGACATGGTACATGCTTATTTGGAGCTTATAGTCTGATGGGGAAGAGGTAATAAATCAGATAATCACACAACTGTGTTATTTCAGTCAGCAACACATGTTATAAAGGAAAAGTATGGGTGGAGTAGGGCTAGGAAGGTATGTAACAGAGGAAATCTGATCTAGTTTGGGGTTTAAGAAAATTTTCCTTGAGGAAGTAATATTAAGGCCAAATAAAGACATGGGGGTGGGGTGATGGTGATAGAGGGGGTGTAGTACTTTTCTAGATGAAGGGAAGAGCATGCATGAGGATCCTAGGATGAGAGAAGCTTAGTGAATTTGGAAAATTGAGCAAACTCTGGGATGGCTGGAGTGGGGCATTGTAAAGATTTTGGCCTTTATTCTAGAAACAAAGGGACTGATTGAAGGCTTTCAAGCAAGGTAGCTGATATGACCTTAACTGAATCTATTCAGTATGAGATTATTACGAGCACATTATGGACCAAAGGCGATGTGGGAGATACAGACTGATTTAGGAATAGTCTCTGCCCTCAAAGATGACACAGTCAAATAGGAGAGAGAAGAAATACACAAACAACCATAATACTATGAGAACGAGAGTCACACTCATGAAAGAAGGAAAGGGCTTGCAGCCAAGGAGATCAAAAACAGCTTCCTGGGAGTAGCATTTGAACTGGGTTTTGAAAATTGGACAAACTGTGGATGGAGTTTGGGGGATGGGAAAAGTGTTCTAGGCAGAGGCCAGAAAAATGTATTGGGAACAGTGAGTTCACTTGCATTGGAGTATGGTAAGTATGTGATAAATGTTTTGTGAGGTACTTGGAGGGCTTCACTATAAATAATATTGAATGCTAGCTTGGAAACTTAGGACTTTGCTCTTTATGTAGTAGAGTCAACTCTCTTGTTTTATGGATGAGCAAACTGATCCTTGGAGGTGGAGTGACTTGATTTGAGTGAGGTCACACAGGTAGTACTATTGCTATAGCCCACCAAGAAGTACTGGGTACAATTGGAAAAAAATATGGGATTGGAGCTCTGGAAAGAACTTAGCTGGAGAGAGGGATTTGAGAGTCATCAACAAAGAAGCAATACTTCAAGTAGAAAAAAAAAAGGATCTAAGGATTTCTTTGGAGAATGCTTATCTTTAGGATGTATGCATGCTAAGTCACTTCAGTCATGTTAGACTCTTTGTGATCCTGTGGACTATAGCCCACCAGGCTCCTCTTTCCTTGGGATTCTCCAGGTAAGAATACTGGAGTGGGTTGCCATGCCCTCCTCCAGGGGATCTTCTCAACCTAGAGACTGAACCTACACCTCTCATGTCTCCTGCATTGGCAGGTGTGCTCTTTACCATCAGCACCACTTGGGAAGCCCAAAGTGTTAGTTGCTCAGTCCTGTCTGACTCTTTTTGACCCCATGGACTATATAGCCCACAAGGCTCATCTGTCCATGGAATTCTTTAGGCAAGAAAAACTGGAGTAGGTTTCCATTCCCTTCTCCAGGGGATCTTCCTGATCCCAGGGATCAAACCTGGGTCTCCCACATTGTGAGCAGATTCTTTACCATATGAACCAGCAGGGAAGGGAAAACAAAGATGAGTTTGTGTGAAGGCTACAGAGGAGGAGACATCAGACATGTGGAAGGAAAATTAGGGGGATATAGTATTGTGAACGGAGAAGGCACTGGCAACCCACTCCAGTACTCTTGCCTGGAGAATCCCATGGACGCAGGAGCCTGGTAGGCTGCAGTCCATGGAGTCACTAAGAGTCGGACACGACTGAGCGACTTCACTTTCACTTTTCACTTTCATGCATTGGAGAAGGAAATGGCAACCCACTCCGGTGTTCTTGCCTGGAGAATCCCAGGGACGGGGGAGCCTGGTGGCTGCCATCTATGGGGCCGCACAGAGTTGGACACGACTGAAGTGACTTAGCAGCAGCAGCAGCAGTATTGTGAAAGAGCCAAGAGAAAACAGCCCTTATCCACTGATTGAACAAATATTTTGTGACTACATAAGATTGACAAAGCATGTACCGTATAATAGTGACCAACATAGACATGGTTGTTGTCACTTTGGGGCTCATGGTTTAGATGTGGAGATAGACTTTATTCTACAAGCTACTGAACTATATAATTGTATTTTGTCATTAGTGTATAGAGGAAAATGTACTGCTTTAAGAAGGAAGGTGTGGTCAACATGTTCAACTTGTCACAGAAGTTGAGTACTGAGACACGATACCCCGTTTCTAACAGTCCTCCCCCACTTTGATGCTCACAGTGCTTCCTAACAGTTAAGACTGGGTAATGCATATCCATTTTGCAGATGTTCAACAGATGATAGTGCTGTAAGGAAAGATTACATGTCAAGTTGCACAGCTGAAACTTGCAATGAGCCAGGACTCTTTCCAGACCCCCCAACTCTCCCCATTCTAAAAATTAGAGGAAAAGGCACTTGATTTTAAAAATGATGAATAATTAGTTATTATAGATCTCTCTTAAATAGGATTTTGGATAGCCTGGTCCTAGGTTCTAGTCCTGGCATAGAGGCTTAGTTTCTTGTGACAAGCCACCTGTCTTATTTGAGCCTCTAACTGTAAAATGAGGAGGATTGAATTAGACCTGGATGATTTATAAAGACTCCCAACTGCAAGGTTCTGTGGTTCATGCTCTATTCTGTACTACATTCTCATGGTTCTGTGCAGATAGTTCAGGCCCAGTTATTTATTTAAGGAGCACAGGATTTTATATGGAATTCTGAAGGTTGCTAACCGGTGGAATAATTCACAGGGTCTGAAAGAGATCACAGCAAGACCCTTTTCTTGTTCCATTCATGAGATTGCTGAAATCATGACGTCTTGTTAGCTAAGGACAGAACTGATTGTATTCTAAAATATGTAGTAAATCCGGGTATTGGATGATATTTCTATTATTGCTGATTTGAAATAAACTAAGGGTACTGAAAAAAATGGTACAGTATACTGTGAAATAGAGGCAAGGTGACTAGCTCATGTTCTTAAATGCTGTCTCTTCCTAGGGGGAACGTATATGATAAAGGGAAATATTGGTTGGTAATAGAAAAACACCTTTTATATTTCAAACATGACTTTTAAAATATTGATATTTATACACAGTATGTCTCCTCACCACACACAGAAGGAAGAATAAAAATCTCCAGGATGTATATTTTGAAGGGTGCTTTTTCTCTTTAGAAAATGATTTCTTAAAAGAAATCAAGTATTACACATATTTTTTTGAAGGGAAGGGGAGGTGGATGGGAATGGAATTATGTAAGTGATCATAGCATAAAATAACTTTTTAAAATAGTACAAGAGAAGCTCATATGACATATATTTTGAGTATCTTCTACTTGAGATACTTCAATTTTCAGTATCATCCTTAACACACAGTGTCCAAATCTGGACCCTGTACTCAAGGCATGGTTGACAAGTGCCATTTAAAAACATTTTGCACATTTATTAATCTACCTTGAGGCTATAAAATCTGCCTTTAAACAGATTTTTTCCAGATATAAAAGTAAAACAGCCTCACAATAGAAAATTTGGAAAATGGAGAGAAGCTAATACAAATCACCTCTGAATACCTAGCCCAAAGATAACTTGTTCTACTTCCTTCCAGATGTTTCCATGTTTCCATGATTGAGATCATACCTTATATTCTATTTAATATGTGATATCTCCATTGGTATCATATTGTGAGCATTCCCCATGTGATTCAGCAGCCTTCAAACAATTTCTAACAGCTACTGTACATAATTTTCAGTTTTACAATTAATACCAAAATTATTTATGAGATCCTATATTGTTCATTTAAATTATTTTCACTTGTAAGTTATCATAAATAACTTTGCAATGTATATACCCTTATACATAAATCTTTGCTTCTTTGAACCTTGCCCCATTCAGGTTTTTATTCAATGTCACCTCGATGAGGTCTTCTGTAACAACTGTAACATAAAAATGAAAACTCTTCTCCCTTAACACTTACTATTTTCCTTTCTTGCCTTATATTTTCTCTCTGGTCTGTATCATCAGCTAACAGACTAGATATTTTATGTATTTGCTACCTGAATCCTTGTATTAAAAGGTAAGCCTGTCAAGAACGGGGATTATTTTTTTCTATTTTGCTTATTGTTGTATCTCCCAGTACCTTGATCAATGGCTGACACATTATAGATTCTTATTAAATATTTGTTGATTGGATGATTTTTCTGAAGATGGGTTTTTATGAAGGCATTACTGTGCCTAAGTTCAGTTCAGTTGCTCAGTTGTGTCTGAGTCTTTGTGCCTAAGGATATTACATTTTCAAAGGTTCTTGGCATAAGTGTGAAGTTGTCCTACTGTATAAGATGGCCAATTTCTCCTAGTAATCCTATGCCAGTACTGGGTATTGTTATTCTTTTTTTTTTTTAATTGGAGGCTAATTACTTTACAATATTGTGGTGGCTTTTGCCATGCACTCACATGTTTAAATTCTTTGCCAATCTGATAGAGGCAAAACAGTATCCTACAATTTTAATGTTTCTTTTATTATAGTTAGCATGGATACTTTCTTGTGTTTCCTGGTCACTTTTGTTTCCTTCCTATAAACGTGTATTGATGACCTATATGCATTTTTCTTTTGAGAACTTAAGTGTTTTTTATTCACTTGTGGGGACAATGTGTGCATTTAGTAGACATTAGATCTTTCTTCTGTGGTATATGTGGACTATATTTTCCAGATTGTGTTTTAATTTAACTTTAATGTACAGATTAACTTTTATGTAATTATTCATGCCCCTGTCTCTTTTCATTTGTAATTTTTTCTGATAAGTTAATATTTAAGAAGTTTTTCCTTATCAAAAATGGGATAAGTGTTTGAATGGATTATGTTTTCATTTTTATTGCTTATGTTTAATTGTTTAATCCCCCTGGAATTTATTGTGGTGTGAGGTAGTTTTCAAAATTGTTTTTCTCTTCAATGGTTTCACAGTACCAAATATTGAATAAATCATTCTTTCCCACCATTCTGTGATGCCATATTATATACATGTATATAATACAAATTATTATATTTAGTATGTTCTCTTTGGGTTTTTTCTGTTTTCCATTTCTTCCAGTTTGTCTCTTCTTGATCTAGTTGCAAAGTTTAAATCTTCTTGCAGTTGCAGTTTTTATTACCTCAGCTCTCCTACTTACTGTGTGGTCTTTAAACCTTAATTTGTATAACTATATAGAGTGTATAGGGGCTTTCCAAGTGGCTCAGTGGGTAAAGAATCCACTTGCAATGCAGGAGATGCAAGTTTGATCCCTGGATTGGCAAGATTCTCTGGAGGAGGGCACAGCAACCCACTCCAGTATTCTTGCCTGAAGAATCCCATGGACAGAGGAGCCTGGTGAGCTATAGCTTATAGGGTTATATAGAGTCAGACATGACTGAAGCAGCTTAGCAGGCATGCATAGAGAGTATATAATAGCAGTAATATCTATTTTATGTTTTTGATTTTATGAACTGGATCTCTCATTATTTCTAATAATTGATTATGACTGGCATACAAAGAAAATGTTATTAATAATTTTAACTTTCATTCCTTCCATTTAACTCAAATTTATTATTATAAATTTTGTTTACATGTTTATTTTCTTCTATTTTTTAACTTTGAAGAATTTAAAATATTGACAAGGAGACTCAGAAGTATGTAAAACAATGAGCAAATAACCACATATATGCTTGCTCAGAATGAACAAGTGTTATTAGCATTTTGTTATTTCTTGTTCAGATATGTCTTAATGAAATAAAACATTACAGATAAACTTTATCTTCCCTTTGAGTCTAGGCCCAGATTCATTTTTTCCCATATTCTTTCAAAATATAACATGCAGAGCCACCCACATTTGCTTATTTTTTGTTTGGTCACTTTCTACTAACTGATTTGTAAAAGAGTTCTTTTTATATTCTGGATACTAATTATTTGTCAGTTATTTATGTTGCATATATCTGCTTCTAATATGTCACCTTGGCTTTCTGTTTTGTTTATGGGGTCCTATTTAGTATAGAAATTTTAGATTTTCAGTATAAATTTATGAATTTTTTCCTTCATTAATTGTTATTTTTGTGTCATATTTAAGAAGTATTTTCTTATTCCATCAACATAAGACTTTCTCCAAATTTTCTTTAAAATTTAAAACATTTTGCTTTACTTTTTAAGAACATCTGGATTTTTTTACATGTGATGTGAAATATGTCAATTCTTTTCTATGTCAAATATCATTTATTAATTTATACACAACTGATTTACAATGCAAAGTCCATCATATAACCTAATTTCCATAGATGCTTGCATTTATTTCTGGGCTGTCTATATGCTCTATTAATCCATTTGTGTACACTTGTGCTGTTTTAATTATGAATGCTTTATATCACTCTTGATTATTTTGTAAGATCAAGTTATTTTTCATTCTCTGAAGTTACCCACACCCACACCATTTTTCTTGTTCTTTCTGAATTGTCTTGATTATTTTTGGCCTTTTATTCCCTTTAACTCAATTTTTAAAATAAGATTGTCAAATTCCAATTTTCTTTGATAAAGAAAATCTCTTTATCAAAAATATGACAATTCTGCTCCAATTCATTCTACATATTCAATAAAATTGCAAGAAAAATCAGCATGATTTTATTGGAATTTGACAATCATTTTAAAAATTAAGTTAAAGGGAATAAAGGGCCAAAAATAATCAAGACAATTCAGAAAGAACAAGAAAAATGGGGTGGGTGTGGGTAACTGCAGAGAATGAAAAATAATTAGAGTATATATAATCAGAGTATAATAATACTCTGACCAACCTAGACAGCATATTGAAAAGCAGAGACATTACTTTGCCAACAAAGGTCCATCTAGTCAAGACTATGGTTTTTCCAGTGATAATGTATGGATGTCAGAGTTGGACTATGAAGAAAGCTGAGCACCGAAGAATTGATGCTTTTGAACTGTGGTATTGGAGAAGACTCTTGAGAGTCCCTTGGACTGCAAGGAGATCCAACCAGTTCATTCTAAAGGAAATCAGTCCTGAATATTCACTGGAAGGACTGATGCTGAAGCTGAAACTCCAATACTTGGGCCACCTCATGCAAAGAACTGACTCATTGGAAAAGTCCCTGATGCTGGGAAAGACTGAAGGCAGGAGGAGAAGAGGATGACAGAGGATGAGATGGTTGCATGGCATCACCAACTCGATGGACATGAGTTTGAGCAAGCTCCAGGAGTGGTGATGGACAGGGAGGCCTGGCATGCTGTGGTTCATGGGGTCGCAAAGAGTCGGATGTGACTGAGTTGAACTGAACTGAACTGAATAATACTCTTATGTTTAAGATATATTCCTAGGCATCTTCAATTTTTTACTCAAATTTATTAAGACATACATCTCATGAAATAAAATGTACCCTTGAGAGTACACATTTCAAAATTTCGACAGATGTATATAATCATATAACCACGACCACCACTGCAATAAAGATACAGAAAATTTCCCTCCCCTCAAAAAGGTCACTTGTGCCTGTTTGCAGTCAGTCATCTGGGAAAGAATTTATCTGTCTTTATAATTTTGCTTCTTCTGTAATATATAAATGGAGTCATATAGTATGTAGCCTTTTGTATCTGGCTTCTTTCACTTAGCACATGTTTTTATGATTCATCTACATAATTGTATCAACAGTTTGTTCTTTCCTATTGTTTCATTAAAATGTTTATTTATTTATTTGTCTGTGCCAGGTCTTAGTTGTGGGATGTGGGATCTAGTTCCCTGATCAAAGATCAAACCTGGGTCCCCTGCATTGGGAGCACAGAGTCTTAGACACTGGACTACCAGGGAAGCCCCTATTTATTATTGTTGAGTAGTATATTTATTCATTAGTTGATGGACGTTTGGGTGTTTTCCACTTTTTTGCTATTATAAGTAATTCTGTTATAAATGTTCTTATACAAGTTTTTGTTTGCACATATATTTGCATTGAAATTCTCTGTGAGGAGAATATATAGCAATTGAATGTCTGCTGTTATAAGATGCTGTCAAACTGTTCTCCAAAGTAGCTATTCCATTTTGTATTCCTACTAGCAGCGTATGAGAGTCCTGGTTGCTCAACATCTCCACCTACACTTGGCATTTTCAGTGTTTTTTTAATTATTAAACTTAAGTGTTAGAGAAGTTTTAGATATACAAAAAAAACTGAAGAGAAAGTATGGAGAGTTACTTTATCTGTTCCCCTTCAGTTTCCTCTACTACTGATATTTTGCATTACTATGGCACATTTGTTAAAACTGATGAACTAATATTGATATAATCATGAACTAAAGTCCATAGTGCTGAATTTGGGTTCATTCTTTGTGTCCTACAGTTATATGAGTTTTATCAAGTGTATGCCATGTGTTAATCATTATAGTATACAGAATATTTTACCACCCTGCGTATACTCTGTGTTCTATCTATCCCTCCCTCTCTCCTGAACCCCTAGCAACCACTGATATTTTTACTGTCTCTTTACTGTTGCTTTTTCCAGAATGTCATACAGTTGGAATCTTACAGTATGTAGCCTTTTCAGACTGGCTTCTTTCACTTAGTAACGTGTATTTAAGGATCTTCCATGTATTTTCAAGGTTTTATAGCTCATTTCTTTTTATTGACAAATAATAGTCCATTGGCCAGATGTAGCACAGTCTTTTATTCCCATTTACTATAGAAGGACATTGTGGTTGCTTCCAAGTTTTGGCAATTATGAATGAAGCTGCTATAAACATTCATGTGTAGGTTTTTGTGCAGATAATGTTTTCAGCTCATTTGGGTAAATACTAAGGCACACAATTGCTGGATCACATGGTTAGACTATGTTTAGCTTTGTAGGAAACTGCCAAACTGTCTTCCAACGTGGCTGCACCATTTTGCATTCCCACCAGCAATGAGTGAGTGTTCTTGTCGCTCCATATTTTCATCAGCAATTGTTGTCAGTGTTTTGGAATTTAGTTGCTCTAATAGATTTGTAGTGGCATCTCATTGTTGTTTTACTTTGCAATCCCCTAATGACATATGAGTTGAATATCTTTTCATATGCATATTTGCTATTCATATATTATATAGTCTTTGCCCAGGTGTCTCTTCAGATCTTTTGCCTATTTTTAACTGAGTTACTTATTTTCTTATTTTAGAATTTTAAGAGTTCTTAGAATATTTTGGGCACAAATTCTTTACATATATATGTTTTTGCAAACATTTTCTCCCAGTCTATCTTGTGTTTCCATTCTCTTAACAATGCCTTTCTCAGAGCAAGCATTTTTTTATTTTAATGAAATCTAATTTATCATTTTTTTCTTTCATGGATTGTGCTTTTGGTATGAAATCTAAAAACTCATCACCAAGAACAAGGTCACCTAGATTTTCTCCTGTGTTATCTTCTAGAAGTTTTATAGTTTTGCATTTTGCATTTATGTGTGTGATCCATATTGGTATAAAGTCTGGGTCTAGATTCATTTTTGTATTTGTGGATATCCAGTTGCCCAGCACCATTTATTAAAAAGAGTTTTCTTTTTCCAATGAATTGCCTTTGCTCCTTTGTTGAAGATCATTTGACTATATTTGTGGATCTATTTCTGGGCTTTCTATTCTTTTCCATTGATCTATTTCTGTGTTCTTTCACCAATACCAAACTCTCTTGATTACAATAACTTTATAGTAATTCTTGCCATTGTGAAGTGTTAGTCCTTTAGTTGTATTCCTCTTCTTCAGTTTTGCTTGATTATTCTGGGTCTTTTCCCTTTCCATAAAAACTTTAGAATTAGTTTGTTGTGATCCACAAAAATCTTGGTGGGATTTTGATTGTGGTGTTTGTGCTTAGTCTCTCAGTGTGTCCGACTCTTTGCAACCCATGGACTGTAGCTTGCCAGGCTCCTCCATCCATGGGAATTCTCCAGGCAAGAATACTGGAATGGGTTGCCATGCCCTACTCCATAAAATCCTAACCCAGGGATCGAACCCAGGTCTCCCACGCTGCAGGTGGGTTCTTTACCATCTGAAGGGAAGTCCAGTAGTTTTAATTGGAATTGTGCCAAATCTGTAGATCAAGTTGGCAAGAACAGAATCTAATAGTATTATATCTTCATATCCATGAATATGAAATATCTCTCCATTTATTTAGATCTTCTTGATTTCTTTCATCAAAGTTTTATAATTTCCTCATATAGATCTTACATATTTTTTTTTAAAAAGTTATATGTATTTCATCTTTTGGTACTAATTTCAATAGTGCTGTTTTTAATTTGAAATTTCAGTTGTTCATTGCTGGTATATAAGAAAGTAATTGACTTCTGTATATTAACTTTTTATTTTGGCTCATTTTATTTTAGCCGAGTGAATGAATAGTGGTAGCTCACTGTGGTTTAATTTGCAGAACTCTGTGACTCATGATGGGCTTTCCAGGTGGCGCTAGTGGTAAAGAACCTGCCTACCAATGCAGGAGATTAAGAGACGTGGGTTCAGTTCCTACGTTGGGAAGATACCCTGGAAGAGAGCATGGCAATCCACTCTAGTATTGTTGCCTGGAGAATCCCATGGACAGAGGAGCCTGGAGGGCTATGGTCCTTAGGGTTGCAAAGAGTTGGACACGACTGAGCGACAGCACAGTGCATGACCTTAATACTGAACATGTTCATATGCTTATTGGCCATCTCTGTATGTTCTTTGGAGAAATGTCCATGAAAATCGGGATGTTTGTACTCCTATTATTGAGTTGTATATATATATATATATATACACATATATATATGTTTAAAAATATGTTTTGAAAATATTTTCTCCCGTTATGTGACCTTTTAAATTTTTCTATGTAGGCTCTCTATATGACTTTGGCTTTTTGTATTCTGAGAAGTCTTTGCCTTAACTAGATTCATAATGATCCTTTCATTTGTTTTCTTCCAGAATTTTATAGTTTCAGTTCTTTGATTTATGTCTTTGATACATGTTTAGATGACTTTTGTCTTTGGAGCAAGGATAAAGTTTGTTTTTTTAGTTTTCAGTATATAGGTTTGAATATATTTTATTAACTTTGTTCTAAGTATTATATTTTATCATATATAAATGATATAAAATTTTAAACATTTTTAGTATTTATTTAACTGTAGTTGATTTATAATATTGTGTAGGTTTCAGATACACAGTTTCAAATTCTTTTCTATTATAGGCTTTATTACAAGATACTGAATATAGTTCCATGTGCTATATAGTAAATCTTTGGTGTTTATCCATTTTATACATTGTGGTGTGTATCTGTTAATCCCATATGCCTAACTTATCCCCCTCTCCCCTTTCCCCTTTGGTAGCCATAAGTTTGTTTTCTATGCCTGTGAATCTGTTTCTGTTTTGTAAATAACTTCTTTAGTATCATAGTTTAGATTCTACATGTAAGTGATATAATATGATATTTGTCTTTCTCTATCTGACTTATTTCACTTAGCATGCTAATCTCTAGATTCATCTATGTTGCTGCAAGTGGCATTGTTTCATTCTTTTTTATGGCTGAGTAGCATTCCAATGTGTATATATACTACATATTATTTATCCATTCATTTATTGATGGAAATTTAGGTTGCTTCCATGTCTTGGCTGTTGCAAATATTGCTGCTGTGAACACTGGGGTGAATGCATCATTTTGAATTAGAGTTTTCTCTAGATATATGCCAAGGAGTGGGATTGTGGAATCTAATGGTAGCTCTGTTTTTAGTTTTTAGGGACCCTCCATACTGCTTTCCATAGTGGCTGCACCAATTTACATTCCCACCAACAGTGTAGGAAGATCCGTTTTCTCTACACCCGCTGCAGCATTTATTCTTTGCAAACTTCTGATGATGGCCCCACATTCTCACCCATGTCAGGTGATACCTCATTGTAGTTTTGATTTGCATTTCTCTAATAAGAAGCAATGTGGAACATCTTTTCATATGACTGTTAGCCATCTGTATATCTTCTTTGGAGAAAGGTCTATTTAGGTTTCCTGTCCAGTTTTTGATTGGATTGTTTGTTTTGTTTGTTTGATATTGAGTTGTATGTGCTGTTGTATATTTTGGAAATTAAGCCCTTGTTGGTCTCATCATTTGAAAATAGTTTCTCCCAATCCATAGATTGTCTTTTTGTTTTCTCTATGGTTTATTTTGCTCTGCAAAAGCTTTTAAATTTGGTTAGCTCCCATTTGTTTATTTTTTGTTTTATTTCTTTTGCCTTGGGAAACTGACCTAAGAAAATATTGCTATGATTTATGTCCAAGAATGTTTTGCCTATGTCTTCTTCAAGAAGTTTTATGGTGTTATGCCTTATATTTAAATTTTTAAGCCATTTTGAGTTTATTTCTGTGTATATTCTGACAGAGTGTTATAACTTCATTGATTTACATGTGGCTGTCCAGCTTTCCCAATATCACTTGCTGAAGAAACTGTCTTTTCTCCATTTTATGTTCTTGCCTCCTTTGTTGAAGATTGACCATAGGTATTTGGGTTTATTTCTGGATTTTCTATTCTGCTCCATTAATCTGTATGTCTATTTTTGTACCAGTGCCATGCTATAGTATTGTCTAAAGTCTGGGAGGTTTATGCCTCCCATTTTGTTCTTTCTCTTCAGAATTATTTTGACAATTCTTGGTCTTTTGTGCTTCCATATAGATTTTATAATTATTTGTTCTAACTCTGTGAAAAATGTCATGGGTAATTTGATAAGGATAATATTAAATCTATAGATTGCTTTGGGTAGTATGGCCATTTTAACAACATTAATTCTCCCAAACCAAGATCATCAGATATCTTTTCTTTTTTTGTATCATCTTCAATTTCCTTCCTGTGTTTTGTAGTTCTCAGCATATAGGTCTTTCACATTCCTGGTTAGATTCCTCCCTAGGTATTTTTTTGACATGATTTTAAATAGGATTATTAGTTTTAACTTTCTCTTTCTGATTTCATTGTTAGTGTAAATAAATGCAACAGATTTATGTATATTAATCTTGTATCCTGCTAACTTACTGAATTAATTTATTAGTTCTAATAGCTTTTGTGTGGAGTCTTTAGGGTTTTATGGACTTCCCTGGTAGCTCAGACAGTAAAGAATCTGCCTGCAATGCAGGAGACCCAGGTTCATCCCTGGGTCGGGAAGATCCCCTGGAGAAAGAAATGGTTAACCACTCCAGTATACTTGCCCGGAGAATTCTATGGACAGAGGAGCCTCGCAGGCTACAATCCATGGGGTCACAAAGAGTCAGTGTATAGGACATCATGTCATCTGCATACAAAGACAATTTTACCTCTTCTCTTCCAATTTGGATACTATTTATTTCTTTTTCTTATTTGATTGCTGTGACTGACTTCCAATACTATGTTGAAAAGAAGTGGTAAGAGTGGGCATCCTTATCTTATTCCGGCATTTAGCAAGTACGCTTTCAGCTTTTCACTATTATACTGACTGTGGGTTTGTCATAAATGACTTTTATTATGTTGAGATATGTTTACTCTATACTCATTTTGGTGAGAATTTTAATCATGAATGAATGTTGAGTTTTGTCAAATGCTTTTTCTGCATCTATTGAGATAATCATGTGGTTTTTGTCTTTTCTTTTGTTAATGTGGTATATCACATAGATTGATTTGGCTATGTTGAACCATTCTTATGACCCTGAAATAAATCCAACTTGATCATGATATGTGATACTTTTTATGTATTGTTTGATTCAATTTGCTAGTATTTTGCTGACAATTTTTGTATTTATGTTCATCAAAGATATTGGCCTGTAAAATTGTGTTTTGGTAGTGTCTGGTTTTGGTGTCAGGGTGATGGTGGCTTCATAGAATGTCTTTGGGAGTGTCCCTTCCTCTTCGATCTTTTGGAAGAGTTTGAGAAGGTTTGGAATGAGTTATTCTTTGTATGTTTGATAGAATTCCCCATGAGGCCATCTGATCCTTTTGTTTGCAGGGAATTATTTATTTATTATTTTTGTTTTAACAAATTCTATTTCACCTCCAGTGATAGATCTGTTTAAATGATCTGTTTCTTCTTGACTCAGTTTTGGCAGGCTGTCTGTTTGTAGAAACCTGTCCATTTACTCTAGGATGCCTAATTTGTTGTCATGTAACTGTTTTTTTCTCAAGATTTTTTTTTTGAATTTTTGTGATATTGGTTTTATTTTCTCCACTTGAATTTCTTAATTTGTTTATTTGTGTCCTCTCTTTTCTTCTTGGTGAGCTTGGCCAGATGTTTGTTGATCTTATTTAACCTTGCAAGGAACCAGCTCTTGACTCGATTGATTTTTTTTATTGTTTTATTTTTAAAAATTTTTATTGGAGCATACTTGCTTTAAAATATTGTGTTAGTTTCTGCTGTACAGAAAAATGAATCAGTTATATGTATACATATATCCCCTCTTTTGTAGATTTCCTTCCTATTTAGGTCAATACAGAGCACTGAATACAGTTCCCTGTGCTATACAGTAGGTTCTCATTAATTATCTATTTTATACACTGTTATTCAGTCGCTAAGTCATGTCTGATCCCATGAACTGCAGCATACCAGGCTTCTATGTTCTTTACTGTCTCACGAGTTTGTTCAAACTCACATCCATTGAGACAGTGATACCATCCAACCATCACATCCTCTGTCATCCCCTTCTCCTTTTGCCCTCAATTTTCCCCATCATCAGAGTCTTTTCCAGTGAGTCAGCTCTTCTCATCAGGTGGCCAAAGTATTGGAGCTTCAGCTTCAGCATCAGTCCTTCCAATGAATGATCAAGGTTGATTTACCTTAGGATTGACTGGTTTATACATAGTAATGTATACATGTCAATCCCGGTCTACTAATTCATCCCCCCTCCTTGGTATCCATCCATTTGTTCTCTACATCTCTATCTCTATTTCTGCTTTTAAAGTAAGTTCATCTAGATTCCATATACAAGTGATATTATATTAGTTTTTCTCTTTCTGACTTACTTTACTCTATATGACACTCTCCAGGTCTATCTATGCCTCAGCAAATGGCACTATTTTGTTTCTTCTTAATGGCTGAGTAATATTCCATTGTATATATGTACCACATCTTCTTTATCCATTCCTCTTTTGATGGGCATTTAGGTTGCTTCTATGTCCTAGATATTGTAAATATGTTGCAATGAATATTGGGGTGTTTGAATCTTTTTGAATTATGGTTTTCTCTGGGTATATGCCCAAGAGGGGGATTGCTGGGTCATATAGTAGTCCTATTTTTAGTTTTATGAGGAACCTCCATACTGTTCTTCATAGTGGCTCTACCAATTTATATTCCCACCAACATTGTAGGAGGGTTCCCTTTTCTCCACATCCTCTCGAACATTTATTGTTTTATAGATTTTTTTTTTGACGATGGCCATTCTGATTGGTGTGAGATGATACATCATTGCAGTTTTGATTTCTCTAATAATTTGTGATGCTCAGCATCTTTTCATGTGTTTCTTCTTTGGAGAAATGTCTATTTAGGTCTTCCACTCATTTTTTCATTGTTTTGTTTTGTTTTTTTTTATATTGAGTTTCATGAGCTGTTTGTATATTTTGGATATTAATATTGTTATTTTTTGTTTCTATTTTATTTATTTATTCTCTGATCTTTATTATTTCCTTCCTTCTGCTGACCTGAGGTTTTGTTTGTTCTTTTTCTAATTCTTTTAAGTGGTAGATTAGGTTGTTATTTGAAGTTTTTCTCATTTTTTGAGGAAGGCCTGTATCACTATGAACCTCTAAGGACCTCTTTTGCTGCATCCCATAAATTTTATATACTTATGTTTTTAATGTTGTTTGTCTCAAGGTATTTTTTAAAAATTTCCCCCTTGATTTCATCATTAACCTATTGGGTTTTTAGTAGCATGTTGTTTAGTCTCCATGTAATTGTATATTTTCTCATTTTTCTTTCTGTGATTGATTTCTAGTTTCAGGCCACTGTAGTCAGAGAAGATGTTTGAAATAATTTCCATTCTCTTAAATTTGTTAAGGCTTGTTTTGCTCCCTAGTATATGTCAGTAGAGTGTTAAAATCTACTATTATTGTGTTCCCATAAATTTCTCCTTTTATGTCTGTTAGTATTTGTTTTATGTATTTGGGTGCTCCTATACTGGGAGAATATATGTTAATGATTATAATATCCTCTTCTTGTATTGATCCTTTTATCATCATGTAGTGCATTTCTTTGTCTTTGTGGGCTTTGTTTTAAAGTCTGTTTTGTCTCATATGAGTATTGCTACCTCCACTTTCATGTCATTTCCATTTACTTGAAATAATCTTTTTCCATTCCCTCACTTTAAATCTATGCCTGTATTTTGCCCTAAAGTGTCTCTTTTAGGCAACATACTGTAGGTTCGTTTGTTGTTGTTGTTGTTGTTTTTAATCCAGTCTGCCACTGTTTGTCTTTTGATTGGATCATTTAGTCCATTGACATTTAAAGTAATTACTGATATGTATGTATTTTATGACTATTTTAAACCTTGTTTTCCAGTTGAGTTTGTATTTCTTCTTTGTTCCTTCTTTTTATTTTTCCTTTTATGGTTTGATTACTTTCTTTTGTATTATACTTGAGTTATTTTCTTACTGATTTTTCTGAGTCTATTATATGTGTCTGATTTGTGGTTACCCTGGTTATCAAGTATGTTAACCTATAACTATATCTATTTGCTTTAGACTGGTAGTCATGTAAGCTTAAACATATTCTAAAAAATATACATTTTCCTATTCTCCTCCCCCACATTTTGTGATTTTGATGTCCTATTTTAAATCTTTATGTTTATCCTTTTGTTGATAATTGTAATTATAATTGCTTTCACATTTTTTTGACTTTTTAAGCCTATGTACTGGCTTATTTAAGTAATCTTCAATCCTTTTATATATTTGCCTTTACTGTTGTGATAGTCCCTTTTTTTTTTTCTTTTTTTGTTGTGTGATAGTCCCTTTCTATAGAGTCATACTTCTTTTCTATTTTGAAAAGACCTTTCAATATTTCTTTTAGGATAAGTTTAGTGTTGCTGTATTGTTTTAGTTTTTTGCTTGCCTGAGAAATTCTTTCTCCTTCTTTTCTAAATGATAATCATGCTGGGCAGTGTATCCTAGGTTGCAGGTTTTTCCATTTCAGGACTTTGAATATATCTTGCCACTCCCTTCTGGCCTGCAAAGTTTCTGCAGAGGAATCAGCTGGTAACCTTATGTTGTTGTCATTGATTAGTCACTAAATCATCTCCAACTCTTGCAACCCCATGAACTGTGGCCCGCCCAGCTACTCTGTCCATGGGATTTTCCAGGCAAGAATACTGATGTGGGTTGCCATTTCCTTCTCTAGGGGATCTTCCTGACCCAGGGGTTGAACCTGTGTCTCTGGTGTTGGCAGGTGAATTCTTACCACTGAGCCACCAGGAAAGTACTAACAACTTTATAGGGATTCCCTTTTAACTGATTGATTGTTTTTCTTTCACTGCCTTTAGAGTCTTCTCTTTATCTTGAACTTTGCCACTTTCATTTTTTTTTTGTTTTGTTTTAATTAATTAATTAATTAATTTTACTTCACAACATTGTATTGGTTTTGCCATACATTGACTTGAATCCTCCATGGGTGTACATGTGTTCCCCATCCTGAGCCCCCCTTCCACCTCTCTCCCCATCCCATCCCTCTGAGTCATCCCAGTGCACCAGCCCCGAGCATCCTGTATCATGAATCGAACCTGGACTGGCGATTCGTTTCACATATGATAATTTACATGTTTCAAAGCCATTCTCCCATATCATCCCGCCGCGCCCTCTCCCACTGAGTCCAAAAGACTGTTCAATACATCTGTGTCTCTTTTGCTGTC